>NC_092872.1:108843119-109146149 GCF_028372415.1 Notamacropus eugenii | reverse complement strand
CCAGCCTTTGTTCCTTACTGCCACTGTCTCCCTTCATATGGAGGAAAAGGGCTATGAAAGCTTAGGTTAGACATAAGAAAATACTGGAGCTCAAAAAGTTCTTAATGACCAACTAATCTAATTTTCAAAGATAGAGAGGTCCAGAGAGAATAAATGGAAACTGAGGCCCTAAGAAGTTAAAATGGCTTATCTAAAATCACAAAAGTAAAGTGACAAGAGCTGGATTTCAATGTAGGTCACATGACTCCCAAGTTTAGCACTTTTTCCACTAGTGAGAACCACCTCATCTCTTTTTTTTCCATGAAGCTCAGAATCTTCACTGGTTCAGTTCCTATTTTGAGCTGAGCTAGGAGAAAAAGTCGATAGATTGGTTTCAAGACAGTGTAAGGATAGATTTTTGGTGTGTTTTACAAACCTGACAATCCTAGCCAGAAATTTACCCATTTTGGAAGTTCAAAATAATAAATCAGTTTTTGTTGCCAGTTCAGTGACCCCCTCTGAGCTCTATGACTATTCTTGGAAATAGATGTACTTCTGATCTATCTCTCCTCAGACCACAAAGGAGATAGCTTAGAACTCTGAACTCAAGAGCCTTGGGAGTAGTAGTGACCCCTAGACTACCTAACCCCCACAACCAACACTGAGGGGAGAAATTATTGTGGAGAAAGTGGCTCAGCAACAGCTGGTGGCCCACTGTCAACAATTGGCAGATAAGTAATATCAATCAATCAATAAACATTTATCTAGTGCCTACTATGTGGCACGCACTGTGCTAAGTGCAGGGAATATAAAAAGAAACAAAGGATTATCCCTACTCTCAAAGAGTTTACAATCTAATAAGAGAGACAGATGAAAGCAAACATAAACAAGGCAAGCTATACAAGAAAAAAAGGAAAAAATAGAGAGAAGGCACTATTCAATTCAACAAACATTTATTAAGCACTTACCATGTGCCAGGCACTGTGCTAGGGATAAAAAGTGGCAAAGGACAATCCCATTCTCAAGGAGCTTACAATCTAATGGGGAAGGCATCATGCAAACAGATATATAAAGAACAAACTATGTATAGGATAAAAAGGAAATTAACAGAGGGAAGATAATAGAATTAAGAGGGGTTGGAGAAGCTTTACCATAGAAGGCAGGATTTTACTTGGGACTTAAAGGAAGTCAGAGAGGCTCACAGTCAGAGCAGAAGAGGGAAAGCTTTCCAGGGATAGGAAATAGCCAAGAGCCGATGTTTTGTGTTTTGTAAGCAGATAGATGAATTGTTTATTTCATGGAACAGCCAGGAGGCCAGAGTCACTAGATCAGAACACATGTCAGGTAGAAAATTGTAAGAAGCCTGAAAAGATAGGAGGGGGCTAGGTTGTGAAGGGCTTTGAACATGAATTAAGAACATTCAGCTCTTCCCACAAGAGTCCTGGGAGTGGCAGAACACCCCTCCCTCTCCCCACACACAGCCCAACCCTCACAGTTATTATCTGGTGGAGAAAAGAATTCTCTATCCCCACTAACAGTTAACCAACTGACAAACAAACTAGCCTAGTTCAGGTAGCAAGGTACCCTGAGGGAGACTCACAAGGGAGCTTGAGCCAGGCAAGTCAAAACACCAGCACCACTTTGACCACCATATTACCTCAGACCCTAATGAAGACCACCCAGGATTCTGAACCCAAGAGCGTTGGGAATAGCGATGCTTCCAGCCTAATGTCTGCACCCATCATTCTGGGAAGCAACCCCTTTGGATGGATGTACAGTCTGGCAATTGCTCCTACAGGTGGTACAGTCAAAGCAACCAAAGACCCCCAAAAGAAAGTTCTTGCCACCAAAGTCCTTGGCACTGTCAAAGGGCTCAACCTCAAAAAAATGACATGATTTTGGCAGTGGAAATGACACTTAAAAATATCATCTGCTTTCTGTTTCTCCCTACAAAACATGAGACTTTTCCTTCTGACTTGTAGCTAAAGTTTCCATATGTGTTATCTTCTGCTTATAAAATGTTACCGACTTGTTCTTTTCTATTTCTATACCCAGCACTCAGCACAATATTTTGTACATAGGGAAGCACTTAATATTTTTTTCATTCATTCATTCATCCCCATTATCAGAAAGTCTGTCAAAAAAATTTAGGCCTTGTTATTGCTTGTCCTTCATTCTCAAAGAGGACCATGTCGTCAGGAAGGTGACATGCAAGTGAACTGGATTTAAGTGAGGGGGGGATCACTTTGTCCTCAGGAACCATCTAGGTCCAGTGGTGAGACACAGAACAGAATGACAGGAGGTGGTCTTGATGCAGTGGGAGACAATGGCCTTTTTAAGCTCAGTTCTTTAACAGGTCTCAGTTTGACTGAGGAAATATCCATTCAGTACTTAAGGCTAGGTAAGAAATGAGGTAGAGAATGGCCTTTTACTTAGTCAAAAAAAAATATCAACCTGGGAGGGTGAGATGGCAATCAAATTAGGATCTTTTACTGTTTTTATTTTACTAAAAGTGCCTCTGATTGAATAATGTGATAAAAGAAGATTTTTCCCACTCATTGATGGACCTCCCCATTGTGGGAAGCGTGACTAAAGGAGTTTTGTACAAGGGTCCCAAGTACCTTTTGTTATACCCTCTAGCTCTAAAAAGTGTATAAATACTCTGAGGGTGAGGTTTTACTTTGGGGTTTAGTTTTTGTAAGAAGGTTTGAGTGTCAGATGAGGATTCTGGGAAGCTGCTTTAAGGAGATGTACCCTCCCCTTTGAAAACACAGATGTCAGTGCTTGCCTCTCTGGTAACTATGGTCAGACAGTTGGACCTGTCTGTTGAGTTCAGGCAGAGGAAGCCATGTCTGTTGATCCTTTGATTTCTCTGTATTTTCATTGAAGTTCAGGGTGCTGACTCCCCTAAATGAGGTGAATGATATATGTGCTTGACTGAAGTGATTGTTGGGGCAGAGCCAAGATGATAGAGTAGAAGGGTGGACCTGTAAAAGCTCTTCCCCATAGCCCATAAAATACCTGTAAAAAATGGCTCTAAATAAATTCTAGAGCAGCAGAAGCCACAAAAAGGCAGAGTGAAATAGATTTCCAGTCCAAGACAGCCTGGAAGGCCAACAAGAAATGTCTATTGAACTGTGTTCATAGCCTTGAGCCCTATGCAACAGGGACAGGACTGGAGGATGCCTCGGGGGGTAGGGGGGGAATCCCCAGCAGCAGCTGCGGTTCCCAGATTGTTCAACCCACAAACACCAAAGACAGCTTCAAAGGTCAGTGAGAAAGCTTTTTTGCCTGGGTGAGACGTGGTCTGGATCTGCCAGCAGCAACCACTACAGCAGCAGCATCCATTTTGGAGCCCTCCTCCTAAAGACATTGGGGAAATTGAGTCGTTGATCTGGATCTCAGCCCCGAGAGGAGGTTCTGGGGTGAGGAAGAGTTCTGACTTGGTGGAGCTGGTGAGGCTCTGGACAGGGAATTCTACCCACAGATCCTGGGCAGAAAAGCTTGTGGTAGCTCCCAGACTAGAGGGCAGGCCAGGAGAGGAGGAAACTTATCTCCCTTGATTGTGCCACCTTGGAGGAGAGTATACCCTCCTCTTGACAAAGGACTCAAAAGTCAAGTAATTGACTGGGAAAATGCTCAAAAAGGGGAAAATATAAGACTATAGAAGGTTACTTTCTTGGTGAACAGGTAGTTTCTACCATTCTTTCAGATGAGGAAGAATAATACATACCATCAGAGGAAGACATAAAAGTCAAGCCTTCTGCATCTAAAACCTCCAAAATAAATATGCAATGATTTCAGGCCATGGAAGAGATCAAAAATGATTTTGAAAATCAAGTAAGAGAGATGGAGGAAAAATTAGGAAGAGAAATGAGAGACATGCAAGAAAATTATGAAAAGTGAGTCAACAGCTTGCTAAAGAATGCTAAAAAAAAAAATAACACCTTTAAAAATAGACTAACTTGAACACCGAAAGAGGTCCAAAAGCCAATGAAGAGAAGAATGTTTTAAAAAGCAGAATTATTCAAATGGAAAAGGAGGTTCAGAAGCTCACTGAAGAAAATAGTTCTTTAAAAATTAGAATGGAGCAGATGGAGGCTAATGACTTTATGAGAAACAAAGAAATTACAAAACAAAAACAAAAGAATGAAAAAATAGAAGACAATGTGAAATATCTAATTGGAAAAACAACTGACCTGGAAAATAGATCCAGGAGAGACAATTTAAAAATTATGGGACTACCTGAAAGCCATGATCAAAAAAAAAAAAAAAAAGAACCTAGACATCATCTTTCATGAAATTATCAAGGAAAACTGCCCTGATGTTCTAAAACCAGAGGGTAAAATAAATAATGAAAGAATCTGCTGATCACCTCTTGAAAGAGATCCAAAAAGAGGAACTCCTAGGAACATTATGGCCAAATTCCAGAGTTCCCTGGTCAAGGAGAAAATATTGCAAGCAGCTAGAAAGAAACAATTCAAGTATTGTGGAAATACAATTAGGATAACACAAGATCTAGCAACTTCTACATTAAGGGATAGAAGGGCGTGGAATATTATACTCCAGAAGTCAAAGGACCTAGGACTAAAACCAAGAATCACCTACCCAGCAAAACTGAGTATAATACTTCTGAGGAAAAAATGGTCATTCAATGAAATAGAGGATTTTCAAGCATCCTTGATGAAAAGACCAGAGATGAATAGAAAATTTGATTCTCAAACACAAAAGTCAAGAGAAGCATGAAAAGGTAAACAAGAAAGAGAAATCCTAAGGTACTTACTAAAGTTGAACTGTTTATATTCCTACATGGAAAGATCATATTTGTAGCTCTTGAAACTTTTCTCAGTATTTGGGTAGTTGGAGGGATTACACACACACACACACACACACACACACACACACACACACATATAATATAGACAGAGGGCATAGAGTGAGTTGAATGGAAAGGGATGATATAAAAAAAATAAAATTAAGGGGTGAGAGAAGAATATATTGAGAGGAGAAAGGGAGAAATGAAATGAGGCAAATTATCTCTCATAAAAGAGGCAAGGAAAAGCTTTTTCAATGAAGAGGAAAAGAGGGAATGTGAGAGGGAAAAATAGAAGCTTACTCTCATCACATTTGGCTTAAAAAGGAAATAACATGCACACTCAATTTGGTATGAAAATCTATCTTACACTACAAGAAAGTAGGGGAGAAGGGGATAAGTGGGGTGTTATAGCTCAAGCGTTTCATGTCAAAATTTTCAAGCTTACTCTCTTATTTCTGATCAAGTAATTAATGTATGGAGTAAAAAGATCCAACATGACAAATCATTAAACTGCCTACCAAGATGAGGATGTGTGATTTTTGATGCTATCCACCTGAACGATTAATTAGCATAGGGCAAATAAAGTGTTGCCTCAAGGTGCCATCCATGAGGGGCAGCATGCTTATTTCACATGCCATCCTGTGCCTCAACCCTCAGTCCTGCATCAAACCTCTAGAAATCCTTTACTGTGGCACCCCCTCCCAAGGCCTGCCTTCCTATCTAACCCCCACCTCAAGTCAAAAAGGCATGAGGGCCAAAATCTTTTGGGGAAAAATCTGTTCCCTCTCCTAGCATGACTTTACCTGACATCAAATTGTGCTCTATAGTAGCACTGCCCATTCTTCCCTGAGAAACTGAATTGACCTAGTTCAATAACTAACTTAGGTCTAATAATTTCTGGCTATTGCTCTGGTATCCATGCTTATGAAAACATGGATCCTTGAAGTACTGAATCATGTTTGGCTAATGGTGACAACAAAACGATTTAGCAAATGAGCTTACCGATAGTGGGTAAAGGAAATATTATGTAATGTGTTATTTAAAAAAATTTCAAGAACAGATTAGATGAGGATGATCTGTGAGGCCCCTTTTGGCTCAAAAATTCTGTGATTATGGGATCTAAAAGGAAACAAAGCCAGGAATTTCTCTCTCTCTCTCTCTCTCTCTCTCTCTCTCTCTCTCTCTCTCTCTCTCTCTCTCTCTCTCTCTCTCTCTCTATCTCTCTCCCCCTCTTCCCCTCTCCACCCCTCTCTCCCCCCTTTCCCTACTCTCCTATTTCCAGGACTATTTGATCTTTTACTTTCTCATTCAGCCTCATACCTCCTTGTATCCTCTGATTCCAAATTTTCTCTCCCTTGCCACTAAACTATTAATCTCCACCCATGTTTTCACAGTGTTGTCATTTTGATTTTCATTTCTCTTACTTTCTTAAGGAAAAATAAAAATATTAAAATGTGTGTCAGGGAAGCAGTAAAAATTGAATAATCTAATATGAAAACTCATTAAACTCTCTTCTCTTTAAACACCTCATATCCATAACTGCTAAGACTTTCTTCTATTCCATTTTTATTGTTTCCTTTGTCTTTGGCAGCTTTTCAAATGTTCCTGCCTCATGTCAGCCAAAATTTAATTTCCCCAAATAAGGTAAAACAAGAGGAATTCAAGTATTCAGGCAGAAAAAAGCAGACAAATGAATTTTAAAATTGTATATTTAATAAAAAATGAATGAAATAAAATTAACCACTGAATACCACAAGGGGAAATGAGAACTACTATAATGTAAGATTATTTCCAAAACAATTTTAAATACATGGTATTTGCTCTCTATTTGTCAACCAAGGACAGATGGATTGAGCTCATAATTTAGAAGTTTAACAGTAGCATGGTTTGTACCCCCACCCAATTAAATCTTGGAACATTCAATTTATTTCTAAGTATTATAAGGTCTTTTGCAGGCACTAGGCTAATGAAACAAAGAATATAGAACCAATTTAGTAAACAGAAAAAAGAAGACATATCTGTACCCATATGCAGTTAAAAATGTTTTCCTCTTTGGTGAATCCCACATTACTCCAGATCGTATATAGTCATTCCAGACTAATAGTGCCACCATGGGGTTGAAGCTTTGTTATAGATCAGGGTTGATGTGGCTGGTCTGGTACCTGAGGTTCAAACCTGGAATGAAATAAAACACTCATAGAATGTCTGTCAGTTAACAAAAGGAGATTTACTTAGCTATACCAGGGGAAGGATATTTAACAAAGATAATAAGTAAGGACACTACATTGATTCAATTAAAAACAGTTATCCTGTCCCTTTCTAGGTTGCCAGGCTGGGTTCCTTTTATACTTACCTGGAACTGATGTGACTGTAGTCATGACAGATTATGAAGAACAAGTCAAGAAGTTTCTAGAATGAATGGAAAACACTCATTGATACAGCTTCTTTGGTCTTTTTTTCTACTCAGGTTTCTAAGAAGCCATAGCAGTAGTGGAAACCTTAGTCACTTAAGTCATTTAAATATCAAGGACAGTTTCAAAACCTTTTAAGTAAAAAAAAAAAAATAGTGTAACCTGCCTGGGGAAAGATCTTAGACTATTGCTCCCTCCACAAGGTCTGTGTTTCTTTGTTGGGGGAAGAAAGCCAAGGTTACCAGAGAAGGGACCTCTTCTCTTGAACCTGCTTAGTTTCCATGAACTTAAGTGCTAGTGGGGGTCAAAGTCTGTATTTATTCCTCTATATAGTGACTGCACCAAGGAACTCCTTTACTTGGTCTAGGAACTCCTCCTCTGTTGTTACCCACCCACATTCCTACCCACTTCCAGTTTAGGAACTTACCTACGAGAATGTGTATCTTCCAGGTCCTCTGAAGGTTCCAGTCCCCTTAAGCTGATGTGCTTTCCCACTTGCTACTGACTCTAGACCAGAGTGTTATGGCTTTTTTAGAATGAGACCACCTGGACCAGAATTCCCCAGGGCTACTCAACATACTTTCAGCTCTGCTGATGGTCAGGTTTAAAACCTACCAGAGAGCATTCATGTGAATGTCAGTTTGCCCTGCTCAACTAGATTTTCCAAACCCTCACTTGGAGCTGAGTTGGGCAGGATTCCATTCAACTCACTCTTGATTTAGAGTAGCAATAATGAATCTTCACATCACCAGTACCCTTTCCTGATTCTTTCTGAAACTGGGAAAACCATTCATACACTCCCCTTTTCCCCCCATTTTAAACTCTGCCCTTGTAACCAGGCAAGGCTATGAAAATTACTCTGTGGCTTGGAGAGCTTCAAGAAAGCAGTAGAAACCCTGGAAAAGAAAGGACACACTTGGCAGCTACTACTAGCAGTCCTGTCTCCACTGCAAAGGCCCATGTCTCTGTTACAATGAAAATGGGATTGCAGCATTGTATTCAGGCCAGAGGAGTCCTGTTTGGGTGTGGGAAGAGGGGGATTGACTCTAGGTAACCTAGCTGGCTTCTTTCCATCTCTAATTTCTATGATTATATGACTGGAACTATTTAACTGACTTAAACTTGCAGTGTAAAACTTTGAGTGAATGTGTTTGTTTGTTTGTTTTTTAAAGCTGACAAAGCAAAGCATGAGAACAAAACATGTCTAAAGAAGAAAGCAGTTCAAGAGCAAGAGGTCACAGACTCATTGAGGGAAGGAGTGGCATAATAGCAATTTAACGAGTCTTACTTTTTCTAAAAGCCAAAGTCAACAACACTCTCTAAATTGAAGAAAAGATAATTGGGAAAGTGAGTTATTAGAAGAATAATACTGAATATGTGGTTAAGACAGATTGGCTAGAAGCAATAAAAACTTCCCAAATTAAAAAAAAATAAACATGTATGAGGTGCCAAGATCAGCTTT
Source organism: Notamacropus eugenii (assembly GCF_028372415.1). Classification (NCBI taxonomy): domain Eukaryota; kingdom Metazoa; phylum Chordata; class Mammalia; order Diprotodontia; family Macropodidae; genus Notamacropus; species Notamacropus eugenii. The sequence goes on along the minus strand of NC_092872.1, from coordinate 109,137,481 downwards.
GCAAAAAAAGAGTCGTCATTTTATAACTGTCTAAACGTATTTAAACACTATTTGAAATTAGAAATAGCTTGGAAGTTTTATTCCTAATTTTTAAGGGGGGGAAAGTGGTAGAATATTTGATTTGACTACATTCTAACAGAGGAAACTGTTCATCTGGAAATATGTCTTTTTAGTATCATATTTTTCTTCCCCTATACATGTAAAAATCTAAGAAATGCCACAGCAGACTCTTAGTCTACCCAATTCTCTCTCAGACAGCACTTAGGACAATGGCTGATACATAATAGGGGTTTAATAAATGCTTGTTGATTGACTGATAATGGTCTCCCATGAAGTCAACCACCCCTCCCATACTCACACACATATACCTCAATATACTCAGTTTCCCTCATAGTTTGTTTTGTTTTTTTTTTTTAATGATGAGATAATATATGCATTTAAGAAGGTAGTTGTAGCATTGTGGAAAGAGTCCTGAATTTGGACAAAAAAGTCTTTAAGTCTCAAGTCACTAACAAACAGGATGGCCATCTTTTTTCCTCATCTGTAAAATAGAATTAAAGTCCTTGCACTACCCACATTATAGCTGCTTTAAGTATCAGATGAGATAATGTACATAAAGTATTTTATGAACTGGAAAGGAATATATAAATATCAGCTACTAGCTAACTCCCTTTTACAGTGCTAAACTTAGAGTCAGGAAGACTTAAGTTCAAATTTGGCTTCAGAGACTTCCAAAACATGTGATGCTCCTTCTTCCATTAATTCATAATTTCAACAAACATTTATTAAGGAAGAAAAAAAACATTTATTAAGTGCCCCCTATGTACCAAGCACTTTGCAAAGATCTCTTTTGACCTTTACAGCATTACCCTTGGAGATGATCTTATTATCCCCGTTTTCCTGCCTCCTTGATTGAAGTAGACAGAGGCTAAGTGAGTTGCTCAGGATCACACAGGAAGTGTCTGAGGCCAGATTTGGACTCCATCCACTGATCCACCTAGCTGCCTCTTAAGCAGTAATTATGTGTGCAGTCCTATGCTAAGCACTAGGAGATATATAATATCTTTTTTTAAAAGGACATAATCATATTTATTTTTTTATTTATAAAAATTTTATTTTATATTTTATTTTTAAGTTTATCTTTGTGTTTCATTTTTTATTTAAATATATATTATAAATATATTTTATATTATATTTATATTTTCAGTTTATATTATTTGGAATAATAGTTTTTACAAGTTTACTGTCACTGCTTAAAATATTGATTCTAAAACTCCAGTGTAACTGGTTCATCTAGCATATAAACAATAAAAAAAATGTTTATATGACATTTTATCTGTAATGATAATTTCCCATTCATTAATAGGCCCATGTAACCTGCCCGGGTCACATGGAAGTCTAAGTCTCGTAGAGACTTGCTAAAGGATGGAACAGAAAGAGGTAGAGCTAAGAGCTAAGAGGAAATTAGCGAGAAAGCAGTCAGAACTGAAGGGCGCAGGCAATCCCACAGCTGGCTGTGGTGCGAGAAGGGCATTTTGTTTAAGGGAAAGCTGCTTGTGGTTTGTTTAAGGGAGCTAGCTTGTGGGAAGCCTAGCAAGGGGAAGGCTTAGGGATGGTGTTGTCCTCCGTATTGTCCTCATAATTGTTATTACGTATAGATTTTTGTTACTATCATGCATCTGACTTTCTGGTGTCTGAATAAATATTTTGGTTCTGTCTTCCATTTGAGAGTCTGTTGTATTTAGCGATTCAGAATTGCACTGGTATATTCATGGCTGCTGTAGGTGCTGTGTATGTTGCATGGACACTGGAACTTAGGTGTGTGCATCATACAGCAACAACTGGCATTGGCAATAATATCTTGAAGCATTCTAATAATTATATTCAGCAATATTTTAATGTCATGTCATACTCTTTTTTAAAATTATTAATCTATGTATGGAATACATGATAAATACATTATCATGTGATAACTAGAGAAAAATGTATTATAACTTTTTCAAGATTCAAGATTATAATATTCTAATTATCAATAGTTATAATATTCTAAGATTTAGGGAACAAATTAATGCTAACCCTACTTATGCTGGTCATGATTTTATTTTGAACTTTAGTCATATCCCCTTCAGTCACCTTACTTACCTGGAATCCTTATTTTTGACTCTTTTTAAAAAAGGCAAATTTCTTCAATACCTTATATAAAAGGTTATTTTTTTATTTCTATTCTGCAATTTAAATTTCTTTTCCTCATCTCTAGTTTGCATATTGTTCAAAGCTTCACATAAGAAGCAATATTCATTGAAAAGAGTTGAAAATAAATCTGATCAACAGAGAATATGAGAGAACTTAACTTTGTTAAACCAGTGATGGGATTTTGCTGTATATCTAGAATTTAATACTTATTATCAAAGTTATAGGTTTCCTAACCTAACTGAAGAAAAGAAAATTCATGAAAGCAAGGTGGAGTTGTATTTTCAAGTTTTAAACATGTATTCTTAAAGTTATTTTGGTATCAAAAGGCTAATGTTGCTTTGAACTTCCTTCAGACAATAAATGTATTCTTCCAACCTCAGTCTTTGTAAAAACATGCAAAACACAATGATTTGAATAAGATTTTAAAAAGTTGACATCATTAGACTATTTTTCTGAGATGTCCCCAGTTTAGGGGCCTAATTTCAGCTTTAAAATTCAACCAAGTTAATATTTGTATGGCAAGTTGCATATCACGTTTTAAAATCTTTTGTTGGGCTAATGTATAGTGAATCCTTGTGTTTAGTGATATATAGTATTTAGCCAATTTTATGCGAAATTTTATTTATTTGTTTGTATAAATTAAATTATCTGTGAACTACAATAATTTTCTATGGGATTTGTCAGGATCAATAGAATAAGACTATATTTCAAATGATTGCAAGATATTTTCAAAGGGACACAAAGTAAATAATCAATCAACAAACATTTATTGATCACCTACGATTGTCAGGCACTGTGCTAAGAAGTAGGGATATATAAAGGGAAAAGAATGGAATAGTCTCTCAAGGAGCTTACATCCTAACAGAGGAGACAATTGTCTATGTGCATAATTAACTGGTTATGTGAAATGAAGGGAAATGGAAAGTTGATGACAATACCAACATTATAAATCTGGGAGACTAAAAGGGTAGCCATGCTTGGACAAAAATCGTAATGTTTGGAAGAAGGATGGAATTAAGAATAAAGATTATGAGCTCTGTTTTGGATGTGTTGAGTTTGAAATACCTTTAGGATCTCCGATTTGAAAGATGTTGATTTCAGATGGAAGTTCAGGGTAGAGGCTAGGGATAATTTGTAGACCTTTGAGTCATTTTTATAGAGATTATCTTTAAACCTATGGCAGCTAATGAGTTTAACAAGAGGGAGAAAGAGAAGGAGAGGTGGAAGTATGTGTGATACAGAAGACATGCCTGCAAAGGAGACTGAGGAGAAATCATATAGGTAGAGGAGAACCAGAAGAAACTAGTGTCATAAACACCCAGAAAAGAAAGAAGAATAATCATTTTATCGTTACCTTTTAAGTGGGTGTCAATTAGGAGCAAAGAGTACTGATCTGGTTCATAACCCTAAATCATCCACTTGCCATATATGTGGTCTTGGATCTGTTTTTTCATCTGGAAAATGAGGGGGTTGTACAGTATGAACTCTAAAGTCCCTTTTATCTATAAAAGCGTATTGTCATGTTCACTAGAAGCAAAAGAATAAGTGGATATTATTTGTCAACAACCTATGCAAAATTAAATTAAATGCCTTCTCACAGCATACATCTTAGTACTGAAGTGAAAGTCATACAGTAATAATAAAAACTAGCACTCATATGGCACTTTCAAGTTTATAGAGTTCTTTACAAATATCACATTTGATTTTCACAACAATTCTCTGAGATAAATGCTATTATAACCTCTATTTTACAGATAGGGAAAATTGAGGCTCAGTGAGATTAAGTAACTTGCCTGGGTTACATACCTAATAAGTGACTGAGGTAGATTTGAACCGACTTCTCCCTGACATCAATTCCAGCATCATATCATTATGAAATTTTAATATCATTATGAAAATTTAATATGCCACAGAAAAATAATAGGGAACTTAGAAAATAGTTATAAAAATAGTAAAATATAGAATAAACATTCGGGATATGCTTAGAAGGGTTGAAAAGATCCCAAGATTTTGTAATAGTGAAAGAACTTCATATTCTTCACAGACAGGACACTTTAGGTCATTCTTCAAAGGATTTTATTCTGCTTCAAGACTTTTGAGTAGAAGGAAACAGGCTTCAAATCTTCATTCCCTGAACTCCTCTCCTTTTTTCCACCCTTTTCACTTTTCACAAATCAAGTAGGGTTGGGGTTCTAAGGTCAGTGTTCATGAACAGAAAAAAAAGTGCTTCTTTTTTCTTTCTTTCTTTTTTAATCCCCCAGATCACATTGTATTCAACAGTCTAGGGAATTTCTTTGATGTTATAATAAAGTTATATTGTTTTATCAGCATTCACTAGCAGTATCATAGCATGACAAAGAAATGAATAACCAATGTAGTCTGGACACTTCAGAAGGAAAAAGAGGGGAATGACATGTAAGGAAAAGAGGCAGAGGAGATACAAAAGGGACCAAAAACAGATCAAGCTATTGTGAATAAAAATTCTATTAATTTAGAAAGAAGGGGAAAATATGACTTGCAAGGCTTGTTTTACACAAGCACTTTTCTAATGGGTTATCTCTTTCTATAGTGTGTATAAGTATGGGGCAGCCCATCTATTCAATTGTCCAAAAGAAAGTAATTAATGGACATGTTAAGCAAAGCATTGTAAAGAGTGTGTCATGTTTCTAAAACCACAGCTGTAATTATTATATTTGCTATGCTGACTCCATCATTTGAAAAACATTTTGCCAAATATTTTCTGTTTTCATCTTTGTGTTAACTTACTCAAGGCAAAATAATTTTCATGTATTATATATCATATACAGGTCAAGTCCTATTGCAATGGCCTCCAACTGGGTATCCTAATTTGCTTCATTGTGCTGGAATTTTGTTGCATTAAAGAGAGTTGAAGATCAATAGGCTGTCTGCTGGAACTTAGGCATCTTTGTATTAACAGAGATTTTTGTTGTAATGTAATTTGGTGAAAGAGAAGTTGACCTATATGCCTATACATACAGAGCTATACCACAAAAGGAGTAAAAGCTCATACACTGAGTGTGCTAATTGGCTTTGTTTAGCTTAAGAGATGAACCTTCACAGTGAGAAATGGATGAGTCTTATCATACCAGATATTTGAATAATCAACCAGTGGCAGGGGAGAGGGACTCCATCACAAATTCCCATGGAGAACTAGACAAAAGTTATTTAGATCAGAAAAAAAAAATTCTTGCTTTGAATGTTTGTTAATAGACTCGAAATCATAAGATTATAGCTCTAGAGCTGGAAGAAACCTCAGAGGTCACCTACTCTAACCCTTTCCTTTACAGATTAGAAAAAGGGGACTCACAATAAAGACCCAGCAATACAGATTTGGTTTATCTCTTGATCTGTATGTTAAGAAAGCTAGTGATTAGATTTTTCAAATTGTTTCCTGGAGTACTGAAAACTGATGACAATATGTGTATGTGTATGTGTATACCATGAGAAACCCAATCTATATCTCCATCAGAAGACTATGATTATAGTTTTTCTACCAGAGCTAGACAGATTATTGAGCACTGTGCCAGGATCATGAACTTGTCTTTTCTTGCAAACAGCATGGCGCAGATATTTTACTAGTCATTCGCTGGATGAAGAGTGTAGATTTGAAACCTTGATGTGGTTCCAAGCCCTACTGATTTGTTTTAGCCTTAAAACCCACAACCCAAAGAAATTAAAACCTTTGAAGTGTTCTGTACACTTCTGCAGGTACTTAACAAATATTAAATAGTGCTGAGCCCTCACACAGAAGGTGCTATTCTTTCTGGAACACTTCATACATGCCTATTACCCTCAAGCAAGAAGAGCATTAGTATAGCCAGAAATGAGACAGATTTAGAATTTTGGGTGCCCTTTGAAAAAGACCAAGGATTTTGGAGAGATCCAGGGTAGGACTTCCAAGGTTCCTGGAGTGCAAGCAATGAAGTGGCAGTGATAGCCCAAACTAAGACAGCCCTGAGATGTCAGAAAGGGCCCTAAAGATCCAGTAATCTGAACCTGAAGAAGGTTGGAAGGGACATCCTGAAAGGGGACAGCATGCACAGGGACCCAAGGCATCCAAGGAAAAATCAAGTAAGACCAACCACTCCACCCAAAAATGAGGCAGAAGGAAGAGCTTGGACTTTGTACAAGCCACAGTTTAGGAACTAAAGCTAGTGAGGAGTACATTTTAAGAAAAAAAAAGACAAAAAAGAAAACACCAATCACTATAAAAAATTATTTGAAACCCAACTCCAAAACATATGAAAGCAGAAATTCAAATGAAAACAAGAACTACATGAATACTTTGAGGAAATGAAGCCGGAGATAAGAAATAAAATTGATAATAAATAAAATAAAAGCTCTGGATAAAAGAATTGAAGGAGAATAAGTAGCCTATCTAAGAAATGGATTCCTAGATTTCAGAGAATCCTTGATTGTATTCATTAATACAGAATGAAATAAGTAATATTGATGCTGAAAAAAGGGAGGTTATCGAAAAAAATTTTTAAATACACAGAAAAGAACAGAAGGAAATACTGAAAAGCAGGATAGTTTTAAAAGAGAATTTAGTGTATACTTTGTTTAAAAAGCAAGTAGTATAAAACAGAAATTCGAGGTTTCATATAGAATTCAATTTTTATGTCTTATTCTGTGTATGGAAGTGCTCTTTCTTGATGGCTAAGTTCAGAATTCTAAAAAAATAAATATTTACTTCTAGGATTTAAAAGGCAAATGATTTGTTTTAATGATGGCAATAAAAATTCTAGTTTATATAGCACTTTTCAATGATCTTTCTTTACAAGAATTATGATTGAGAGCTTCTTGAGGACAGGGACAATCTTTTGCTTCTTTTAATGTCCCCAGAGCTTAGCATAGTACCTGGCACACTGTAGGCATCTATAAATGTTTTTTGACTGACATTGACAAAGCAGTAAGTTATTATTCTATTTTGCATCTGGAAAGACAGAATGAGAGAGATTAAATGACATCCACTCATAGTTACATGGTAGTAAGTGACAGAGTCAGGATTTGAACCCAGGTCTTCTGAATTCAAGGTAATTTATTGGTGGAGACCTGTTTAGTGATCCACTTGTCCAGAGATATAATCAACCAGATGATGTCATAAGGTTCCTTCTATGACTGGAAGATTAACCCTGTTCTGGTCTAATTACCTCCATTGGTGAAATCTCCATATGTATCAGGTGCTTTTAGTTACTTCTGTCCCACCCAAAAAAAGTTAAAATTCTCTGTGGTTTTTATTGGGAAAATAAGCCATGAAAAGCAAAAGAAGGTGGTCAAAATTTGAGATTTGGGAGAGGGAAAGGATGACAGAAACAGGTTCTGATTCTCCTTTGGTGACTACTGTTTATTATCTGAGTAGTTATTTTACTCAGTTTAGCTACAAACTCCTCTAGAGCATCTTTTTCTTACCTTTTTCTCATGCTCTCCACACCTCCCCTCACCCCCACCCCCATCCCAACTTCTTGTCCAACTTTCATTCTTCTAAATCAAAGCAACAGGTATCAAAAACCATGTTCAAAATTCGAAAAAGGAGGGAGTTGGTGTTGGGGTGGATGCATCAAAAACTGGAATTAAGGTTACCAGGAGAAATATCAGTACCACTCTAATGGCAGAAAGTAAAGAGGAAATAAGAAGCCTCTTGATAAGAGTGAAAAAGGAGAGTGTAAAAGTTGGCTTGGAGTTTAACATCACAAAAATTAAGATCTTGGGAACTTGTCCCATCACTTCCTGGCAAACAGAAAGAGAATAAATAGAAGCAGTGTCAGATCTTATATGCTGGGGCTCAAAGATCATTGCAAACGGTAACTGAAGCAATGAAATTAAAAGACACTTGGAAGAAAAGCTATGACAAATCTGGGCAGTATACAGAAAAGCAGAGACATCATCTTGCCATCAAAGGTCTGAATAGCCAAACCCATGATTTTTCCAGTAGCAAGGTATGGTTGTAAGTGTTAGATTATAAGGAAAGCTGAGCATTATAGAACTGATGCTTTTGAATTGTGGTGCTGGAGAAGACTTTTGAGAGGCCCTTGGATAACAAGGAGATCAAATAAGTCAAAACTAAACAAAATTAACGAAAGAAGTTAATTCAGGCTATTCATTGGAAGATCAAATACTGAGGCTTAAATATTTTGGCCACATAATGAGAAGATGGGACTCATTGAGAAAGCCCCTGATGTTGGGATAAATTGAAGGCAAAGGAAAAGGAGACAGCAGAGATAAAATAAATAGGTAGTATCATGGAAACAATGAACATGAACTTGGATAGACTTCAAGGGATAGTGGAGTGTAGTAGGACCTGATGTGTTCATGGGATCAAGAAGAGTCAGACAATTGAATGACTGAATAAAAATAACAATAAAATAAATGGGCAGCTAGGTGGCACAATGGATAGAGTGCCAGGCCTGGAGTCAGGAAGATTCATCTTCCTGAATTCAAATCTGGCCTCAGAAATTTACTAGCGATGTGACCCTGGGCAAGTTACTTAACTCTAGTTGCCTCAGTTTCCTCATTTGTAAAATGAGAGAAGGAAATGGCAACCCACTCTAGTATCTTTGCTACAAAAACCTCAAATTGGGTCACAAAGAGTCTGACATGATGAAATGACTAATAATTAGCAACAACGAATGAGTTCCACCTCCACCACCCCAGATTTCAAATCCTGAGGATGATCAGGGATATATAAAAGGCACTAAGCCATGGGTATCACTACCAATACTCTTTTGTCCCAAAGTACTCTTGGTCACCAATTAAATTGGGCAATTATTAAAAGCACAAATTAATTTAAAATCTGAGTTTATCTGAGCTACCAATCAACCCATAAACATTTATGAAGCACATACTATGTGCTAGGCACTGTACTCAGTGCTAGGGACATAAAAAGAGCAAAAGACAGTCTCTTCCTAAAAGAGTTTATAATCTAATTATTATAAATTAATCATTATTTCTTTCCTTGAGTTAGCAGTGATATCACAAAAGTAAAAATGTAACAGAAGTTCCTGAGATATTACCTTTCATCTTTTGGGATCTGGAAAGTAATTTAATAAAACTATTTTTACCTAAAGGTAGTTTGGGGATCAAAGAACCTACTAACCATTTTAAAATAAATTAAGCCATACCAAATCTATTATTTCTATAAAATTATATATAAAACCACATGAGGAAGAAAATTAGAAAAATGTTTACTTTAAAAAGTATATTTAGGCATTTCTAAAAAGAAAATCTGAAATGTCTTTGTAGTTCTACATCAACATTTATTACTTAGAGGTTAATATAGAACAGATTTTTTAAAAATACTTTACGTGAAAATTTGATGAGTCTATTAAAAATAGAATCAATATGCAACCCCAATTTAAAACATGGTAGGAGTAAAAGGGGGGAAATATGATAAACATATTGCCATGGCTCTTTTCTTTGAAGAAAAAGGCTGTTTATCTATCTTAGCAATTGTGTATTTTTCCTGTATAGGACTACATAAACAGAGAGTGCTTCTTTCTTATGTTTCTAAAATTAAAACTATGTCCCTCAATTTATAAAATTTTTTAAAAACCAACTGTTTCTTCTTGCTTCCCTTAATGTTTTTTAAGCACTAGGATTCTCTTAGTGTTACAATTTTCCAATTATATACATCAGAAGCTGAAATACAATCTACTTTTCATTTTACTCTTATTTCTAATTACAAATGCTTATTTTGGACCAAAAGAACAATACTTTTTTCCACATTAGCCTTTTTCTATCTTTCCTTCTCACTCTAATCTATTTTTTGTCATACTTGATCTTCCAGTTAAAGCATAATTCTATCTATTTCACTATTCTGATGTATTTAAGTATATAATGACTCCAAGATAGAGTAGTTCCAAGATGAGAAAATAATGTAGCTTAAAACAACTGACATCATATTTTATAATTTAATATATTGAAATTATATTTACATTCTCTAGCAAACAAACTGCCTTCTAATGATCAGTTTGAAGGCTGTTTGGAGAATGTAGCCCATTCTACTCATTTTTAAACAAGGAGAAAAAGTTGTGGTTTATCTTTCGTCTTGCAGGTAAAGGCAGAGACAGAATTGTCTGGTTTCAGACACTATTATGTCTCACACAATAGAAAACATTAACAAAGATCTAATGGTGTAGGAATGTTCCCGCAATATTATTTGTATTCAGCATGGTCATTGTACTATTTGTACAGCACAGTACTAGACTGAGTACTCTATGCCTACATCCTATTGACACAAAATAACAAAATGATTTGATGACAGTTTGTCTCATGCTGAGCATATACTCTCAGTTGCAGTCTGAAATAACTTTCTGCTTTGATACTCTCATCTCTGTTACTGTTCAAGAGTTGAAACAGATGTATCTGTCAATTAGCATGCTTTTATTATGGGGCTATTATGTTCTGGGCACTTTGCTAGGTCCTGAGAATATGACAGAAGGGAACAGTTCCTGTTCTCAAACAGATTACATTCTAACAGTGTGTGTATGTGTGGTATTGGCAATATGTGTGTGTATGCATGTATATGCATGGATGTATATATGTCTGTGTATATATATATATATATATATATATATATATATATATATATATATATATATATATATATATATATATATATATATATATATATATCCATATACATGTATATACAAAAATATATGTGTGTATATAAGATATATAAAAAATAAATACAAGGTTAATCAGGAAAGAGGAAACTAACAACAAGGGAGATCAGAAAAGATTTCATGTAGAAAGGGTCACTTGAGCAGGGTCTTGAAAGAAACTAGGGATGGGTTTCTGGAGTCAGGGGAGAGGAGGAGGTGCCTTCCAGGCATGGACAGCCAGTGCAAAAAGCACAGAAATGGAAGATAAAACATTAAGTAGGGATCAGCAAGAAGGTCTGCAAAGCTGAACCATAGAGTGAATGGAGGGAGGGAAGTCATGTTTAAGAACACTGGAGAAGTAGGGAGGGTCCAGGTTGTAAAGAACTTTAAGTGACAAACTGAGAAGTTAAAAATGTCCTAGAGGGAGTCACTGGAGTTGTGAGGCCTGTGCTTTAGGAAAATAAACTAATTTGGACACAGGAGGATAGATTGGAGTAGGGAGGGACTTTTGGTGAGAAGTTCCATCAGTAAATTATCTCCATAGTCCAGATGAGATAAAAATGAGGTCCTGAATTAAGATGGTTGTTATGTAAACAGAGAGAAAGAGATATATGTGAGAGATGTTGTGGAGATAGGTACAACAAGCTACAGTAATTGATTTAATAGTCAAATAAGTGAGAAGGAGGCATCAGGAATGTCACTGTGGTTGTGAACATGGGTAACTAAAAACATGGTGGTAGCCAGTAATAATAGAGAACTCTGGAAGGTAGGTGAGTTGGGAGAAAGATAAGAGATTCTTTTGTATATCTTGTATTTGATAATTACTCAAAATGTCTAATAGGCAGTTGATGTAGGGCTGAAATTCAGAGGAGAGAATGGGGTTGAGTATATATGCAGTCATATGTGAGTCACAGATATAGAAATGCTACTTAGAGGCAGAGGCAAGATGACAGAGAAAAGTCAGGAAGTAGCCTGAGCTCTCCCCTGTTTCCTTCACAACAGCATTAAATCAAGTGTTTAAACAAATTCTGAAGCAACAGAACTCACAAAAAGATGGAGTGAAACAATCTTCCAGCACAAGATAACTTAGGACTTCAGGAAATGTCTGTTTCACTTAGGTAAAAGGGGAACCCAACCCCACTGCTGGCAGTGTCAAGGCAAGCCAAAATGATGTTCTTAGCCATAACACAGTCCCAGTGCAGAAGGCAAACTACAAGTCCCAGAACCCCCACCACAACAAGTGCCAGTAGACCTGGACACCCCAGCACAATGGCACCTGTTGTGGTGGGGGTTTGGGGACTTGCAGTTTACCTTCTGCATTGGGACCGGAGGCCTCACAGGGTCTTGGTTGCTGTGTTTTGGCTGCACTGGAAGAAACTTAGGACAGTGCCCCCTATTTCCCAAGAGCAAAGCTCAACTTTAAAAGTCACAAAATAGGCTAGAAAATGAGCACACACACACACACACACACACACACACACACACACACACACGAGCCAAGACCATAGAAAGCTACCATGGAGACAGGGAAAATCAAAATACAAACTCAGAAGAGGACAACAATACTAAAACACCTATATGGGAAACTTCAAAGAGGAATATGAATTGGTCTTAAGATCAAAAAGTTCTCTTGGAAGAGCCCAAAAAGAATTTTAAAAATCAAATTGGGATTTGAAAGAAGAAAAATTGGGATTTTAAAGAAATAATGATATAAGAAAAACATGAAAAAAGAGTTAACAGCTTGGAAAAAGAAAACAACTTCTTAAAAAGTAGAATTAGTCAAATGGAAAAGGAGGCTCAAAAGTTAACAAAATTAGAACTGGGCAAGTGGAAACTAATGACTTTATGAGACATCAAGATTCAATCAAACAAAATTTAAAAAAAGAAAAAAGAAGAAAATGTAAAATAACTCATTAGAAAAATAACTAACCTGGAAAACTATTCCAGGAGAGATAATTTAAGAATTATTGAACTACCCGAAAGCTGTAAAAAAAAGGAGGGTGGAAAATTGCCCTGAAGTCCTAGAACCAGAGCGAAAAATACTTATTGAAAGAGCCTACCAATCACCTCCTGAAAAAGATCCCAAGATGAAAACTCTAAAGAATATTATAGTCAAGTTCTGAAACCTTCAAGTCAATGAGAGTCAATAGCAACCAGAAAGAAACAATTCGAATATCAAGGAACCATAGTTAGGATTATATAGGATTTATCATCTACTACCTTAAAGGATCAGAGGGCTTAAAATATGATATTCCAGAAAGCAAAGGAACTTGGATTACAACCAAGAATCAACTACACAGCAAAACTGAGCATAATCTTTCAGGGGGAAAATGGATATTCAGTGAAATAGGGGACTTTCAAAAGATCAGAGTTGAACACAAAATTCAATTTTCAAATACAAGACTCAAGAGAAGCATAAAAAGGTAAACAAGAAAGAAAAAAATGTTACTTGATAAAGTTAAACTATTTACATCCCTACTGGGAAAATGATACATGTAACTCTTATAAACTGTATTTCTGTTAGGGCACTTAGAAAGAGTATTTACATAGAGAGAGGGTGCAGGTATAAATTGACTTTGATATGATAATATAAAAAAATTAAGGGGTGAAAAAAAGGATTGTACTGGGAGATGAAGGAAGTGGGAGACAGACTGGGGTAAATTATATCACATGAGGAGGCACAAAAGACCTATTACAGTAGAGGGAGATGTGGAGGGTGAGTCTTTTTTAAACCTTACTTTCATCAGATTTGACTCAAAAAGGAAATAACATACATTCAGTTGAGTATAGGTACCTATCTTACCCTATAGGACAGTAGGAGGGGAAGGAGAAAAGCAAAGAAGGGGTGCTGATAGAAGGGAAGGGAGATTGAAGACATGGTGGTCAGAAACAAAACACTGGTGAGGAGGGACAGAACTAAAGGAGAGAGGGGAAAAGTATAAATGGGAAAAATGGAATGGAGGGAAATACACAGTTAGTAATTATAACTGTAAATGTGAATGGAATGAACTCTCCCATAAAATGGAAGTAGATAACAGAACAGATTCAAAAAAACATCAGAATCCTACCGTATGTTGTTTACAAGAAACACATATGAAACAGAGAAACACATACTGAGAAAAGATAGAAGACTGGCACAGAATATCTTACCTTCAGTTGAAGTTAAAAAAAAAAAAAAGCAGGGGTAGCATTCCTGATCTCAGGCAAAACAAAAGCAAAAAATAGATCTAATTAAAAGAGACAATGAAGGAAACTACATTCTGCTAAAAGGTAACAGATAATTAAGTGATATCAGTACTAAACATATATACACAAAATGGTATAGCATCCAAATTTCTAAAGGAGAAGCTAAATGGATTATAGGAGGATATAGACAGTAAACTTATACTGGTGGAGGACTTCAACCTCCTCCTCTCAGAATTAGACAAATCTAATGATAAAATAAATAAAAAAGAAGTTAAGGAGGTAAATATAACTTTACAAAAGGTAGATATGATAAACTTCTGGAGAAAACTGAATGGGAATAGAAAGCATTATACATTTTTCTCCATGGTACATGGCAGCTACACAAAAATTGACTATGTATTGGGGCATAAAACCTCACAATTAAATGCAGAAAGACAGAAATATTAAATGCATCCACTTCAGATAATGATGCAATAAAAAATTGCATTCAATAAAGGGCCATGGAAAGATAGATTAAAAATTAATTGGAAAATAAGTAATCTAAGTCTAAAGAATGAGTATGTCTAACAACAAATCATAGAAGCAAGCAATAATTTAATCATAGAGGACAACAATAATGAGACAACATAACAAAAGTTATGGGAGGCAGCCAAAGCGGCATTTAGGGGAAACTTTATATCTCTAAATGATGATGTCAATAAAATAGAGAAAGACTTGATAATGACTTGGACATGCAACTAACAAAAGCTAGGAAAAGAACAAATTAAAAATTCCCAATCAAACACCAAATTAGAAACACTGAAAATCAAAGGAGAGAAAAATAAAATTGAAAGTAAGAAAGCTATTGAACTAATAAACCAAACTAAGAGCTAGTTTTATGAAAAAAACAATAAAATAGATAAACCTTTGGTTAGTTTGATTTTTCAAAAAGAAAGAAGAAAAACAGATTACCAGAATAAAACAGGAAAAGAGTGAATTCACCACCAATAAAGAGGAAATTAAAGCAATAATTTGATCTATTTTTCTCAACTGTATGCCAATAAATCAGACAATCTAAGTGAAATAGATGAATATTTACAAAAACATAAATTTCCCAGATTAACATAAAATGAAACAGAATACTAAAATAACCTCATTTTATAAAAAAAAAAAAAGTTGAACAAGCCATCAATGAAATCCTTAGGGAAAGACCTCCAGGGCCAGAAGGATTAACAAGTGAATTCTACCAAACATTTAAAGAACAATTAATTCCTATACTGTTTAAACCATTTTGGTAAAATAGATGAAGGAGGAGACTTACAAAATTCCTTTTATGACATAAATATGGTACTGATACCTAAACTAACAAAACCCAAAATAGAGAGAATATTTTAGACTAATTTCCCTAATGAATATAGATGCAAACATTTAAATAAACTATTACCGAGAAAATCATAGCAATTTATCACTAGGATATGTCTATGACCAAATGGGATATATACCAGAAATGAAAGACTGGTTCAGTATTGGGAAAACTATCAGCATAATTGACCATATCAATAATAAAACCAACAGAAGTCATATGACTATCTCAACAGACGCAGAAAATGTCTTTGACAAAATATAGCAGCCATTCCTAATAAGAACACGAGAGAGCATACGAATAAATGGAGTGTTCCTTAAAATGACAAATAATATCTATCTAAAACCACCAGCAAGCATCATCTATAATGGGGATAAGCTAGAAAACTTCCCAATAAGAGCAAGGTTGAAACACCATTATTATTCAATATTGCACTAGAAATACTAGCTTTAGCAACGAGAAAAAAAAGA
This sequence comes from Notamacropus eugenii, assembly GCF_028372415.1. NCBI lineage: Eukaryota > Metazoa > Chordata > Mammalia > Diprotodontia > Macropodidae > Notamacropus > Notamacropus eugenii. Next base: position 109,121,663 of record NC_092872.1, on the reverse strand, counting down.
AATCAAAGGAGCTGGAATAGGCAATGAGGAAACAAAACTATTACTCTTAGTAGATGATAGGGTGGTATACTCAGAGAATCAATTTAAAAACTACTTGAAATAATTAACAACTTTAGCAAAGTTGCAGGATATAAAATAAGCCCACATAAATCATCTACATTTCTATATATTGCCAACAAAGCAAAGCAGCAAGAGACAGAAAGAAAAATTCCATTTAAAATAACTCTAGACAGTATAAGATACTTGGGCATCTACCTGCCAAGACAAACCCAGGAACTATGTGAACACAATTGCAAAGCACTTTTCACACAAATAAAGTCAGACCTGAACAACTGGAAACATATCAATTGCTCATGGGTAGGCTGAGCCAATATAATAAAAAATGACAGTTCTACCTAAATTAACTTATTCAATGGCGTACCAAAAAATTATTTTTCAGAGCTAGAAAAAATAATAACAAAATTGATCTGGAAGAACAAAAGGTCAAGGATATCAAGAGAATTAATGAAAAATGCAAAAAAAGGTGGCTTAGCTGATCTAAAATTATACTATGAAGCAGCAATCATCAAAATTATTTGGTACAGATTAAGAAACAGAGTGGTGGATCAATGGGCTAGATTAGGTACACAAGGCGTGGTAGTAACTAGCTATAGTAAGGTACTGTTTGATAAACCCAAAAACTCCAGCTTCTGGGACAAGAACTCATTATCTGACAAATTCTTCTGGGAAAACTGGAAAACAAAAGGACACAAACTAAGCATAGACCAACATTTCACACCGTATACCCAAAATAAGGTTAAAATGGGTACATGATTTAAACATAAAGCATACCACAAGCACATGAGGGGAGCAAAGAACAGTTTACTTGTCAGATCTATGGGAAGAATGTATTACCAAACTAGAGATAGAGAGCATTACAAAAAGCAAAATGGATAATTTTAATTATATGAAACTAAAGAGCTTTTATGCAAACAAAACCAATGCAATCCAGATTAGAAGAAAAGCAGAAAGTTTGGAAACAATTTTTATAGTAAGTGTCTCTGATAAAGGCCTTGTTTCTCAAATATATAGGGAACTGAGTCAAATTTACAAGAATATAAGTTATTACCAAATTGACAAATGGTCAAAGGATATAAACAGGTAGTTTTCAGAGGAAGAAATTAAAGCTATCTATAGTCATATGAAAAAAATGCTCAATCACTATTCACTAGAGAAATGCAAATCAAAATAACTCAGGGACCACATCACACCTGTCAGATTGCCTAACATGACAAAACAGGAAAATCATAAATGTTGGAGAAGATGTGGGAAAATTGGAACACCAATGCATTATTGAGGAGTTGTGAACTGATCCAACCATTCTGGAGAGCAATTTGGAAATATGCCCAAAGGGCTATAAAACTGTGGATATCCTCTGACCCAACAATACCACTTCTTTATCTGTATCCCAAAGAGATCATAAAAAAGGGAAAAGGACCCACATGTACAAAACTATTTTAGCAGCTTTTTTGTGATGGCAAAGAATTGGAAACTGAAGGAATGCCAATCAATTGGGAAGTGGCTGAACAAGTCGTGGCACATGAATATAATGGGATACTGTTTATAACAAATGATGACCAAGTGGATTTCAGAAAAACCTAAAAAAAACTTATATGAACTGATTCTGAGTGAAGTGAGCAGAACCAGGAGAAAATTGTACACAGTAACATTGTAACAGTAACTGTGCAATGATCAACTATGATAGACTTAGTTACTCTCAGCAATACAAGGATCCAAAACAATTACAAAAGATTCATGATGGAAAATGCTATCCACATCCAGAGAAAGAATTGATGAAGTCTGAATGCAGATCAAAGCATACTATTTTCACTTTTTTTTCATTTTTTCCCATGGTTCCCCCCTCCCTTTGTTCTCATTCTTTCACAACATGACTAATATGGCAATGTCTTACATTACTGCACATGTATAACATATATATCAGATTGCTTACCATCTTGGGAAGGGGGTAAGAAGGGAAGGATTGAGAAAATTTGGAACTCACAATCTTGCAAAAAACGAATGCTGAAAATTGTCTTTATATGTTATTGAAAAAATAAAATAATGTTTAAAAAAAGAAGCAGTGGTTAAACCCACAGGAGCTGATGAAGTTGCCAAGAAGTAGAATGTAGAGGGAGGAAAGGACCTAACATACACCTAGAGTTAGAGGGTATAACATGGATGAACTAGTGAAGATTGAGGCAGACAATGAGACAGAAGAAAAAACAAGAAGAGAGTAGAGTAATGGGAACCAAAAAAGGAGAGAGCATCCAGAAGTAGAAGGTGATTGATAGTGTCAAATGTTATTAAGATGTCAAGAAGGATGAGGACTGAGGAAAGACTAACTCAGCAATTAAGAGATTAATAGAAACTGAAAAGTACAGAGTCACTTGAGTGATGTGATCAGAAGGCAGATTATGGATGTTTAAAAGAAATTGAAAGGATAAGGAGTGAAGGCACCAAAGGCAGATAATTTTTAAAGAGTTTGGTCAAAAAAGCAAAGCAAGATATAGCATGATAGTTAGCAGGAATAACAAGATACGGTGAAATTTTTTTGTTTGCTCATTTTTTTTTTACCAATGGTGAAGGCTTGCCTGTAAATATAGTCCTCCTAGAAGGAGTGAGAAGAGAGGAAGAGGTTGAACATGAGAGATCAAAGATGATATTGGGAGAAATCTACTCAAATATATTGGAGGGGATAGAAGGAAGGGCATATGGTCTTGGATGAGAGAATGGTCACATCTTGACTGGAGACTATAGTAAGTAGTGAAGAGATAATGTTAAGATTTTATGAAATAAAGACATAAAGAGAAAGGAAGACAAAAGGGGTCTAATAATTTTTTTTACTTTCTTGGCAAATAATGACTTTAAGAAGGCAGGTAGAGGATTTGTCATAGAAAGCTGGAAGAGAAAAGAGGTTTTTGAAAGCTACTGTGGTTAGTGGGAAAGAGGATCAAATAGATGTGTAAAAATATTGTCTTCTTCCAGCGGGAAGTTAGAGATTAAATAAGGTAAAATTTTATTGGACCTAGCCAAGTACATTTGCATGACTTACTCCACCTCTGCTTAGCAACTATGCATAGGAATGAAGGAAGTAGATGGCAGTAATTATACTGGGTTACAGTTTGGCAAGGCATGTGTGCTTATAAGACAAAGAAGCACAAAGGTCAAGAGGAGAAGGTAGATTGAGATTGGGAAGGGAAAATCATGTCACCAGAGCGATGGTGCTAACCTAGTAAAGAATTGCAGAGTTGAGGAATTAGAAGTTTTGGTGACAACAAAGATTAGGTGCAAGAATACAAAGCCATTGGGAGAAGTGGAATAATAGATTATAATCATATAAAGGAATGTCAGAGTTCTTGATCATGGAAGTGGAACCCTTGTGGATGATGGCAAGATCAAGATTATTACAATCCCTTGCATATAAATGGAAAAGTAGGTGATGAGAATTGAGTAGGTTAAGGAACTCTGAATTTAGGGTATCTGTGGAAGCATCAACATGTGTGTTGAACTTTTCTAATATGAACTGCGGTGGAGGAGACTTTGAACCAGATGCTGAACTCATTGAGATTAAAAAAAAAAATAGCAAATAACAGCTACCAGAATCTTGGTTGGGTGATAAATAAGGATTTAATGAAACTAAAAAGAGGAAAGGTTACTGAGTGATGATGATAGAGGGAGAATTTGGAAGTATCGCTGCAGAGCAAGGAGTAGTCTCATTAAACATCTACAACCAGGTAGTTGGATAAAATGGATAAAACAGAAGGTACAATCGGGGGTGGGGAACCTGTGACCTCAAGGCCACATGTGGTCCTCTAAATCCTCAAGTGTTGCCCTTTGACTGAATTCAACCTTCACAGAACAAATTCCTTTAATAAAAGGATCTGTTCTGTAAAACTTAAGACTTAGTTAAAAGGCTATACCCAAGGACCTAGAAGGCAACACGTGGTCTTGAGACCACAGGTTCTCCATCCCTGGCTACAACCAGCACTAGAAAGGAAGAGCAGATTTTAAAATAAAAAATGAAAGGTACCAACAACAATATTTTTAAAAATCTCCAAAAGACCATGCCATCAGAGAAATGATGACATGACTTGCACTTGATTTTGTTTTTTTTGAGAGAGGGAGTGACCAGTGACCAGATATTCATCAGGATGACTGGAGATGAGGCAACTGGGGTTAAGGGACTTGTCCAAGATCACACAGCTAGGGAGTATCAAATGTCTGAGGTGAGATTTGAACTCAGGTCCTCCTGACTCCTGCACTGGTGCTTTATCCACTGTACCACCTAGCTGCCCCATGAGCCCCATGAGCCATTAGGAATGACACGACAGGAACAGTGTTTGAAATGACTGAAGAAATTTAGTCCTAGCCTGTGGGTCTTCTATAAAAGATCAGACCAGAGGAAAAACCTGAAGATAAAGTTTCAAAATCAGTGGCAGAAATGAGAAGGAGCTGCCTCTGAGAAGGAATTGCTTTAGGGGGAGGGGTGATGAAAGAGCTTTGACTTTGGCCTCAGTCTCTTTCCTCATAGCCCTTGGCCAGAGGAGGACCTTTCAAGCTTCAGAGGATTTAGAACTTCCTGTCTTCTCATTATCATCATAGAATCTCATCACCTGTATTTTGTTCATCTGCTCTTTACTTATGAGAAGCAGTATGATCTAATAAATAGCCAGCGTGAGGATCAGAAAGACCTGGGTTCCACTACAGTGTCTGACCTATTCTGGCTATGTGACTCTGGGCAAACCAATTTACCTCTGTTTTCCTGGGATAGCTCTGTAAAGCTGTAAGTTGCATCACAATTGTGAATCTACATTGATAGAGAGAATTTCCTTAGCTAGAGCTCCCTACATGGAAGAAATCACCATTCTGAAGAAAATGGATATACTGGCATGGACAAACAAAATATATATTTTACTTAATTCAGCTTAAGGTAGCTAAGGTGGTACAGTACATAGAGTATTGGACTTGGAGTCAGGAAAACTTGATTCCAAATCCAATCTCAGACACTTATTAGCTGTATGACCCTAATCAGTTTACTTAATTTCTATATGCCTCAGTTTCCTCATTTGTAAAATGAGGGTCAATAATAGCACCTACCTTTAGGGGTTGTTGTGAGGATCAAATAAAATTATTTGCATTGTATTTATAAAATGCTTTATCAACCTGAAAACATGTAAGTGCTAGCTATTATTATTATTCGGGTTAAAATGTTGCCACAGAAAGTATAAAAGTCAGATATTCAACTAATACAATTTGTGCTATCAACCAAGTGTATTTGAGTGATTGATTCTGCATTTTAGAGAGGCAATGGTATATAATTATAAGAAGCAGGCCTCAGGTCAAGAAAAACTGGCACGTATGACTTAGGCATGTCACACAATTTCTCAGTGCCCCTAGGTAATTAAAATTTTAAGTTTTAGAAGAGTTGAAGAATATGTCAAGTTGTTAATATTGATGACAAAAATATTTAAAAATATAGTATAAACATATTTAGTGTGGATATTCACACATATATTGGCCCATTATCAGGAAACTTGGATATAGTCATTTTTTCACACCTCTACGGTTTCAGGAAAGAGTTTATAGTTGTATGAAGGAAACATGCTCCTATAGCCACATTTTCCATATTAACTTGACTCCTAAAAGGTTTGGGGCTAGAAATATATTGACAGAATTAATAAAAACTGGACCAGGATATGGTATATATAATAAGCATATACAATAGAAACTGGACCAAAGGGATAGGAACAAAGGGACTTTAGGGGAAAAAATAAAGAAAATCCATTCTGTTGACATACTGAAAAAGCAGCACAGGTAATAATTATGTTTGACACATACATAATTTCTTATTTAAAAGGGCAAAATTACATTATTATCCTTGAAAATTTTCATGAAAACCTTATTCACACTTTAGCCTGATTCACACTCCATCTGCTTTGGACACAGTTTCGAAACAGTTCTTAAAACAATATTGCTGTTACTGTATACAATGTTTTCTTAATTCTACTCATTTCACTCTTCACCATTTTGTGCATGTCTTTCCATGCCCTTCTAAGATCATTGAGTTCATCATTTCTTATAGCACAGTAGTATTTCATCAAAACCATACACCACAGCTTGTTTAGCCATTCCCCAACTGATGGGGATACCTGCAATTTATAGTTCTTTGCCACCACAAAGAGAGTAGCTATAAATATCCCATTAACATTCAAAATTATAATTACTATTTGTGAATTCCCCTCCCTCTTATTTTTACTCACTATTTTCTTTCTCAGCCTTTCTTTTTACTCTGTCCCTGTTATCTCATCTTCTCTCCCCAGTCTCCACTTCACCCACCCATCCAGGAGTCTCCTCTATCCTCTCCCCAACCCCAAAGTCTCAATCCACACACCACCTTCTATGAATTTTGAAAAATGTTACAATATCTGCCCCCTTCCCAATTAACCAAGAGAAAAAAAGACCAAAACAAACAAGTAAACAAACAAAAACTCTCATAATAGGTAAATTTAATAAGCAGATGAATACAGACAGTGGATATGAAAAAAAAAAATATGTCTCTTCACCTTGTGCATCTCAGCTTGGCTTCTTCAAAAACTTGGTTTCTTCAACACTGCCCACAAACTAATTAGCTCATCAGCTGGAAGAGTCAGAGTTCTACAATGAAAAGACCATTAGGGATGAACACCTGAGGTATCCAGGCCAGTAAGCTTCATTGTAACAAAACCCTGAAGTTCACCATAGACTGAAAAAAGAAATCCAATGAGAATATGCTGTAAGTGACTTTGACAGCAGATCTGAACAAAAAATCAGCCACTCTGCCCAGCAAAACAAGGGTCAGCATAGAGTCACCAGAGATGTCCAGGGATGTCCAGGGAAATCTGTAGCTTAAAAGCTTCTGTGGCAATGAGAGTCGAGCCTTCCTCTTCCCAAAAGCCTCAAGATGTTGAGAAAGCTCTAAGGTGGGGATCTTGGAAGCCCAGGAAAGCACAGGTTCTGGAACTCCAAGATCTCTAACATTCCGTCCTAATAAGTTGGGTAGGGTCCTGAATCTCAAAGATTCTGGGGACCAGACTTTGGAGAGGCCAAAGCATGACCCTTGGTCAACCACTTCATCCAAAACTGTAGCAGGAGGTAGAGTCAAGTCCTGGGGGAAAAAAGCCCCAATTCAGGAACTAAAGCTAGAGGGACGAACAAATTAAACACTTATCATTGTCAAAAATTAAGAGAAATCTAACTCTGCAGTGGCAAGCAGAGGCTCAAATGGGAGAAATGAGATTTTCCACAAGGACTCCATTAATAGCTAGAAAAAAGTGAAATAAGATTTTTTTTAATGAAATAAAAATCTTGGAGGAAAGAAAGTGGAGAATGAGTTTCTTAGAAGAGAAAGTGGTAAACTTTATTTAAGAAATGAAACCCCTAAAAACATTCTAATTTTTAATTCTGATTCTAATAGTTTAGTCTATTTAAGACTAAACAGAAATCAACAATTCCATAAAACGGCAAAAACATTAAAACAAAATCAAAAGACTGAAAACATAGAAAATGAAAGAATAACTGACCTGAAAACAGGTAAAGGAAAGATAATTTAAGAATTATTTTAGGAGTAACTAAAACCATGATTAAAAAAAAAGCTGGCCACTTTATTTCAATAAATTATAAATTAAAAACTTCTCAGTTCTGTTAGAATCAGAGAGCAAAGAAAGAATCTGCTGATCACCTCCTAAAAGAAACTACAATAGGAAAACTCCCAGGAATGTCATAGCAAAAATCCACAACTTACAGGTCAAAGAAAAAATATTGCAAACATCCAGAAAGAAGCAACACAAGTAACAAGTTACAGTCAGGATGACATAAGACTTTGTAACTTCTCAAAACCAAAAAAAAAAAAATCTTGAAATTCAATATTCCAAAAGGAAAAAGATTTGGATTTACATCCAGAAATAACAGCCTCCCAAAACTGAATATAATCCTACAAGGGAACAACATAGGTCTTGAAAAGATTTTCTAAAGGAAAAGACAAGAGCTGAGTAGGAACTCTGAAATACAAATATAGGTATCCATAGAAAATTAGAAAGGCAAATATTTGAGCAATTAGAAGGAGCAGAATAATGATTTAATGTTAACATTCTAAGAGCAGCAGCAAGTGATCTTCAGAAACTGGATGTCTTCAAAGAACAGAGAGATCTAAATATGAAAAACCAAGGTCCTATCTTTGGGGTTGGCATGGACTTGTTCTGTTCTGAAGGTTTGAAAAGAGGAAAGAGAAAGAAAGGTAAAAAGAGGAATGTTCGTAGAAGGGGGGGGAAGACTTTTTATTTTTCAAAAATGTAGTGTGAGATTATACAAACATGGAAGAGGCTTTGGGAGCAGTGGGCATCACAGGAACCACACTATTATCTGAAATTGGCAAAGGAGAGTGGAATACGCACATACAAACAACTTGAAGAAATACTTCAAACTCATCAAGGAAACAGGGATCAGGGCAGAATGTTTTGAGTGAGGATAATACTAGGGAGAGAAAATCACAAGCAAAACTAACTTGATTCTAAAGGAGATATTGAAAGTAGTTGTGGGTGGAGGAAGCCCTCAAGTATAAAGGGATACTTTAGATTGCCCCAGACAACTAAGGAACAGCGAAACAAATTGTGTCACATGAATTTAATGGAACGTTATACTGAGAGAAATGATGAAAGAGACAATTTCAGAGAATCTGAGGTAATATGAACAAAATAAAGTGAGAAGAAGCAGGAGAGCAATATATACAAGGAAAACAACATTATAAATAAAAACAGCTTTCAAGAACTTAAGAACTGATCAAAGCAATAATAACCGGGTTTGTAGAGTAGCTATGGAGAGGCTTGTGGCTCACTTTCTGACTGAGAGGTTGAGAGGCACAAGGTAAAGAGACATACTTTTTTTTTTAAATATTCACTATCTGGATTCATCTGTTCAGCTGAACTTAGCTATTATGAGTTTTCCCCCTCTTGATTAATAGGGAAGATGGCAGGCATTGCAACATTTTTAAAAATGCATAGAAAGTAGTGTATGGATTGAGTTTGGGAGGTTGAAGAGAGGACTCTTGGATGGGTGAAATGGAAAGTGGGAGAGTGAGGAGAGAAGAGAAGGAAGCAGGGATAGAGTAAAAAGAGAGACTGAGAAAGAAAATAGTGAATAAAAATAAGATGGAGGGGAATTCACAAATAGTAATTATAATTTTGAATGTGAATGGGATGTTTATAGCTACTCTCTTTGTGGTGGAAAAGAACTAGAAATTGCAGAGATCCCCATCAGTTGGCGAATGGCTGAACAAACTGTGGTGCATGGTTTTGATGGAATATTATTGTGCTATAAGAAATGATGAACTCAATGATCTTAGAAGGGCATGGAAAGACATGCACAAAATGGTGAAGAGTGAAATGAGTGAACTAAGAAAACATTGTATACAATAACATATTGTTTTAAGAGTAACTTTGAATGAAGACATTTTGACTAGTATAAACACACAAATTAACTATAAGAGATGTATGAAAAAAGACACTATCTGCATCCAGAGAAAGAACTGGTAAATATAAGCATTATAGAATAATTTTGTAGCCATGTCTAGGGCTGTGGGGAAGAGAAGAAAAAAATTTACATGATATCTTTGTTGTATATTTAGAGGGAATAGAAAGTTGGAGTAGCAGATTTGCAGTTTCATGTGCAATCATCTTTTTATTGTACTGTTATGGAAATGCTTGTTTTGTTCTATTTATTGAAAATAAAATAGCTTTTTAAAAAACTACACAGAAGAGAATAAATGTTCAAATGGAAAGTACAGGACAGTTCTGAAATTAACCTGTAGAATTTATTACATGTATGTGCTTAAATATATACATATTATATAAAATACATATGTTCTTAAATATATACCCATTATATCCATATATTTAAAGTAAGTGGCATCAAGTGGTTATTCATGGTTTCATATAAGAATCCTCTTTGTGTTCTAATGTACATACAAAAATATAATTTTGGGGTGTTTAAGTTCAAAATAAAAATAAAATATAAAAAAGAAAGAAAAAAGTAGAAAATAAAATAGGAAAGAAGAAAAGTAGAAGAAAGGAAGGAAGGAAAATGGAAGAAAAGGAAAGAAAGGACCACATGGCTAATATAGAAATGTTTTGCATGATTTCACATATACAATTGATATCGCATTGTTTGCCTTTCAGTAGGTGGAGGAGGAGCAGGAGGGAGGGAATTTGGAATTCAAAAATTTAAAGAAATGAATATGAAAAATATATAATGAATTTTTTGTTATAAATTAGGAAGGAAGGATCGAAGCTTTGTAGTCATAGGGCCTGAGCTCAAAGTCCTTTTTTGATGGGTACTACTGCATGACTTTTCAAGTCACAACCGTCCTGGACTCTGTTTTCTCATCTGTAAAATGAGATGGTTGGTACAGGATGGCGTCTGTGGTTCCTTCCAGCTCTAAATCTACGAACCTATGAACTAGTAGTAGCACCACTACACACCACTCAGATCCAACTATCTTGCTGAAATTAGCAAGATTCAAGGGACATCTTGCTGGTTCGAGGAAGGCTCTGTCATCAGTTATTATCTTTTAAAATTCCTTCCCTTCCCAAAATAAGAAGAGAGAGAAATAAAAATGAAACAAAAGCACCAGGAAGCAAACCCCAGATCTAAGCAATGAATAAGTTGTGAGTGGGCTGGACAGATTTCCGAGCAGGTTTTTAAGAACGATTATCAATAGATGTTCCTGCTCCCCGGAGGCGGAGAAGATGCTGCCCCAACGTGGACAGTCACGGAATCACCATCACCACCGCACTGCCCAGTAATCGAAGTTCTTTGGATTCACCATCAAGCCAGTAAAGGCTTGAGTGAGTCTCCCACCGGTAGACCTGTTCCTGGGCCATTTGTCTTAGATTTCTTCCGCTTTCACCGCCCATTTCCCCCCAACTTATTCATGCGGCTTTTCAGTCCAAAGTGAAGCAAGTCCGGTGCACTGGGAATGTGTCCACGACTGCAGCAGCTCCTCAACGGGTTCCAGCCTCCACAAGCCTGCGCCAGCTCAGGCTCTCCCTCCCTCCCTCTCCTGCAGGCTTTCCGCAAGCTCTGCTGGACCAGAGTCCTTCCCTTGGCTGGGAGAAGAATTAGCTCTCAGCGCAGTTCCAGATTTCGGGGCCAAGGCAACTCCTTGCAGCTCTCTCCCTGTCTCCCCGCCTCTCCCTCCTGTGGCCTGCGAAGGAGGAGCCAGAGGAGGAGCTGCAGAGACTGTAGTGGCACTCCGTGCCTGGGGCCGCGGGCGGTAGGCTCGGCAGCAGCAGGTGTGGACGAGGCGGCAGAGGTAGGGTGGCTGTCCTTTTCTCGCTCGCCCGCCTCTGTCTGCAGGCATGTCGCTGCCACTCTCCATCCTCGGGAGATCGCACGCACGCACACACACACACACACACGCACACACACACACACACACACACACACACACACACACACACACACACACGCACACACGCACGCACTCACACACATCCCATTCCCACCTTCTCGTTCCCCGCCGCAGCCCGGGCCTTCCCAGGAGGACTCTTAGGGACCAACTTGGACTGTTGCTGCGGGCACCGCTACCCCAGGAATACAAGTTGGGGTCGGCTGGCCCTTGGGGTAACCGGCGGGGAGTCGCCAGACATACTCGCTTCTCTCCTCTCTCTGCAGCAGTGGATAGCCAGGTACTGGAGCGCAAAAGGCGCAAGAGACCAACAAACCGAGCCCAACGGGCTGCCGGGGGCGGCTGCAGAAGAAGGGCTGGGGGACTGAGCATCCTCTGGGAGCGAGGGGATGCGGACAGCAGCTGATCTGACGCCGCTTTCTGCCTGCTGGCGCTGCCCGGAGAGAGGAGCTGTGCTGCAGAGGAAGGATGCCTTCGCTGGCCCGCTGGGCAGCGGCGAGATGGAGCAGATTACAGGGGAGTCGCGGCAGGGTCGTTTCCACGTACTTAGCGCCAGCCCCGCACCCTTACTCCCCGCTAGGCAAGTGGCACCGCTCTGGTCATCAGCTTCACGCCCCTCACCCTCTCCGCCCCCAAGAGACTGGCGCAGGTAAGAGGGGGTAAGCAGGGTGGGAATGCCAGGGCGCCAAGCTGCGGAGCCTTCCGGGCAGTAGGGCGTGCGCTCAACGGGGCACTCTGTCTTTGTGTCTGTGTGTCTGTTTGTCTTTCTCTCTTTCTCTGTGTCTCTCGTCTCTCTGGCTCTGTCCCTATATGTCTCTGTGTTTTTCTCTCTGTCCCTCTCTTATCCCCTCCACTCCTTGTTTCATGGTAAAGTCATACGATAACAGACACTTCCCCACGTATCAAGATGCTTTTTGGCAGAGGTAGTCATCATATTTTCAATAATACTCTGACTAGGCCATAGCCCCTTCCTTTCCTTCACACTTTTATTTATTTTGTGTGCATAGCTCCAAGAGATAAGAGATTCCTTTGTCCCTTTACCCAGAACTCTCTTTAAAAAAAAAATTAGGATTGAGAAGGGACACAGTTATGATTTGAGGGGTGTAGGATTTGAGCCCTCTTACTAAAGAAAACTGTTTGCACTTTGAAATAAATTTTCTTGAGTTTGGTTTGTGATTCATTCCTGGGGGAATATATATATATATACACATACACATATATACATATATACACGTATATATGTATATGTATACATATATATGTGTGTGTGCATATACATATATATGTATATATTGGCCCCTCTTTGAAATATCAGGGTGGAATGGAAAAAGTGTTGTTTCCGTACAACCAGGAGTTGCAAGGAACACTTCAATTAAAAGATCCCAGGAAGTTTGGACAAGGAGAAAAGACCCAACTACACTTTAAAAAAGAAAGAAAATAGTGTTTTTAATATTCTGGCAACAGAAATTGAACTTTTTCATAGATCCTGAATTAGGTATTTTAGCAAAGTTTTGATATTCTCCCAGTGGTTGTATGTATAAATAAAGAAAAAAAAAGCAGGGCCTAAAACAATGGTATCGGAGTAGCTCAGCAACAATTTCCCCACTGCCATCGTCCTCCTATATCTTATTTTGTGGCCTGTCATGAGCGAAATGGTGGGAATCTCTAGCAAGTTCCTCTGATTTTTCTCTAGTTTGCAACTAGTGTTGAAATTTTACCACAGGCTAGAACTATAATATGTCTTGCTAATTTAAGTTATTTTGTTTGATATTTGGCTTAAATTGATTAAAATTAACCAAAAAATAGAAAGAATTTTTAATAGTGCATGCATTTGAAAGAACGCACTGGACTTAAAGTCGGTTGGTTGACCTAGAGTCTTGTTCCCAAGTTGACTCTGACTACTTGACCTTGGCAAGTCAAATAACATCTGGGAGCCTCAGCTATTTTGGTTGTGAAGTTAGTGCATTGCCTAGGTGAATTCTCAGGTCTCTTCCAGCTCTCAGATTCTGGTATGAGATAATTTGGAGATGAGGAGCGGTTTTGAGTTGTGTGGAGTTTTTTCCCCCTAGATTAGCCTAAAACAGGTTTTCACATACCAAATAGGATAATTCTTAAATGAAGGCCTTCATTTTAATTACTGTTAGTAAAATTGGATTGGATTATTTAGGTTAAAGTATGAGGACAATAATGAACCTCTGTACAAGATGTCAATGTCCAACTTTCCTTAGATGGTTTTTCACACACTGCTTTTGCAGAGACCATTGTTTTCTGTAAGGGTTTTCAGCTTCTGTGTAGCTTCTTACATTTTTACTTTTTTTGTTTTGCGGTTTTGAAAAATAAACTTCAGGGCAAAAATAAATCACCAAACCTATCACTCCTCCCCTTGCTAAATGTGCTGAAAATCTGACTTCTTTTTATCGTAATAGAACTTTCAGGCTACATGAAATTGTTAGTTTCATTGTAATGTTAATTTTTGCATTTAATTCATTACCTTTTGATTTTGATGTGTGTGTGTGTGTGTGTGTGAAATTCTGTGTAATAGGTACATTTAAAAAAACGAGGATGTGCTTAAGAAACCAGATCATTACTCAGCACTCAGCTTTCAGTGAAAATAGATTATTTATATCACTTGATGATTATTAAAATGCTTTTGCAGATAGGTTTTAAATAGTGTATATCAAAGATAACATTCTTCTGAGAAAACTGGGTCCTCGTTTTCTGAAATGCAAAACTGTGGTAATATTGGAGTCACTATCACTGATAGATTTTGGTGAAAAGACATGAACTATATAATTGAAAGCAATTTAAGCAAAATTGCAGGGAGGCAAAGGAGGTTTTGTGTGTGAAAGAGTTTTTGTTTGTATTTTGTTTGCTTATGTTTCTTTGTTGTTTTGTGTTAATGGGACTAGATAACTCTTCTGGAAGTGTCAGGACTCATAACTTACCTGCTGAAAACAAAAGAGATTAAGATAAAATAGTCATATTGCATCTTGAGAGCATAACAGACATTATTGAATTATGCAAACTGATAGTTTTCCTATTAATATTTTTGAGAGATATACAAACTTTAACTTTGTGTACTCTGGTTTAACTTTGCTCTGAAAAGTAAGACTGCAGGATTATGCTGTTTCATAATTATAAGATCACAAAGGATAATGCAAAACCTAATTAATACAGGAGCCCAAAGGCTGCCTTGCCTCTAAAAGATACTTTTACCAACCTGTTTTCATTTTCTAATGCACAATTTGTTAATTCACATAAAGTATGTAAAGTACATGTCTGCACAAATGAATCTCTTTAAGTTTAAATTTTGGGAACATTGTATGTTTTAAGTTCTTCCTTTCAGGCCTCTGAGTTTTTCTGTGGCCTGAATTATTCATATTTTTTCTCTAATTTTCTTCTTCCCTTTGCCTAAGTCAGTATTCTCAATGGATATATAGACTGGTGTGTTCCTAACTCAGGTTTACTTTAAACTTAAAAGAAGATAACAGCCCTATTCCTTGTAAATATCATGTTTAAAAAAACTAAAATGAAATTTTAGTTAAAGAAAATTTTTAAAAATTAGAATATACAAAAATAATTGCTTTCAAGAGTTCTTTCAAGTTGTTTTACACCATCGACTGGATAAGCAAAGAAATGTTAAAGTATATTTTAAAATGGTTGCCCAGCGTTCATAAAAACCATTTGTCTTTTCTCAGCACTGTTTGGTTTTGTTGTTATTCAAAAAGCCCAAAGTCTAATATGTTCCTATTTTAAGCAAAACTGTTTGAAAGTATTAGAGTCTTTAGTGGATCAATGATTTCAACTTTATTAACAATGTTAATTAAATAAAAATGCAAAATGAGAAACAAGAGACTTAACCTATCAGAATTTTACCATTTTACTGTAAAATCTACTATCGTGAAAACTTTTTAACCCTCTTTTTGTCAACCTTGTTCTATATACACACATATATAATGTATAAAAAGTCACTGAGTGTACCAGAGGAAAAAAATAATGTATATATAGCATATAAATATGTTTGCATTAAATATATTCTGGATATATGCTTTACATATATCTATATGCATATACAAATACATGTGTGTGTTATATTCCTATATAGCACACAATGTATGTATTGTGTATGTGTACTCACATATGTTTACACATGCATGCATACATATGTATGTATGGATATATTTATATCCATATCTACATCTATGTTTGCTTTACTTGCTCTTGACCAGAAACACATATACAATAAAAAATACACACACACATATACATATGTACACAATGAAATATATATATATATAAACACATAAATAATGCATATATGTGCAAGTATATACGTATGTGTGTATATTTTCCTCCTGGCCAGAAACATACTTACAATGATAAATAAATCTTTACATATTGTAATTGCTATTATTCATCCTTCACAATATACATATACACATGTATATGTAAATACATTATACGTGTGCGTTTATTTATCCATTTATAATTGTTTGTGTGTTTCTGACAAGGATCAATCTAACACAATTGCTGTGTATGCAAGCAAACAATTCATTCACTGTTATGTAAAATATATTATACTCAAGCAGTGCTACAAAGAAAATTGGTCAGCGAAGCTTTCCAGGGTCTTCCTTTCCCTACAGGGATGAGCTTAGTGACCCAGACTGGTCCTCAGGAAGCTGGGAATTATGTCAGGTCTGAGAAGCCATCAAGTAGTGAGTAGGACTGGGCTTGTATGCTCCACAGATGGCCCTCATTATCAAATATTTGCTTTTCCTAGGGTCCATGCTTATACCTTAGGTCATCTTTAAGGAAAGTTTCTTATTGACTCAGCTATGCAATATTTGTTGTCTAAGCGTGCCATAGTTTAATTGAATTCCCAACTTGCTATAGGTGCCTGTGAGGGTAGAAGTGATCTACGCTAACTTTAGTTACAAGCATTAAAAATTATGCCTACACAGCCAAAGGAAATATTCTAAATATAATTTACAGCAATACTTCATTGATAGGTGGTCTTCAACAGTAGCTGTGGCTGAAAAATTTATGCCCCCAACCTTTTGATAAGCTTTTATGAATGTAAGGAGGCCTCTCCCCAGGTGACAGACATACATTCTGTTACTTGGCCTGTGTGCTGAAACCTTTAGAGCTTGGTAAGACTTGCCAGAGCTTGTGTGCCCCTGACATTGCCTCTGAGCATTTAGGGTCACTCCCACGCCACGATGAGTCATCAAAGTTGGACTTCAGCCGAAGATGATTTGGGGGAGGGGGAATCTTTTCCTCTTGCAAGGTTGTCTGGATGAATGAGAACAAGTAAAAAGTGTATTGTTAGATGAACTTGTTTTAGACTGGATTCCTGAACGATTTCACTGGGGATTCTCTATTTCAGTAAGCAGAAACCCAGACAGGGCCAACACACAACTGAAGGTGTTTGAAAACAACTTCCAAGCACAGAGAATACATAACCATGGTATGATCAAATATGTAACGTACCGTCAGTGGAAAAACAGTCCAATTTTAACCAATCAGTCAACAAGTATGTATTAAGTACCTGCTATGTGCCAGACACTGGGGATAGAAAGAGAAAAATGAATCAGTCCCTCCTTACATTCTATTAGGAGGAAACAATAGGAATATATAAAAGTGAATATAAAAAATATACAAAGAAAATTCAATGTAATTTGCGGCAGGGGGGTGGGGGGAAAAGATCAGTGCTTAGGGCAGATCAAGAAGGGTATCATGGAGGAAATGGAGCTTGAGCTGAGCTTTGTAAGCAGCTTAAGGATTGTAAAAATTAGAGGTGAGGCAAGAGCACATTCTAACTTTTTTTTTAATATAACATACAAGGTGAATATAAAGAAGTTATAGAATAATTCCATTTATTGTTATATGGAAATCACACAGGTCATAGGTAGGACTGATCCATTCTAGAGTAAAATCATTATGTCGTGATATCACTTTGGTCAAGGGGGAATTCCAATAGCCTTAATTAGCTTTGGAGTCATTTCCTTCTATTAAACAGTGATAGACCAGGATCCTTCTCTCTCTTTGTATAGCTTTTGTCGAAGACATTTTGTTTATCTTTTTTTTTTGCACTCAGAGATAAAGAAGAGGAAAACAAAGAAATTCTAAAAGTCATAGTATTCCTTTTTACTTAAATATATTAAGTCAACAAGTACAATAGAGTCAGATATGACCAAAAGTTTCAGTCTCATTATACTCTACATAATATTTATAGCTAACATTTATATAGTGCTTACTATGTTCCAGGCTTAAAGTTTAACAAAAAAAGACGAAGATCTTGGCAACTTGTCCTGGCAAATAGAGGGAGAAGAGATGGAATCGATGTCAGATTTTTATTCCTGGGCTCAAAGATCACTGCAGCAACTGCAGCCATGAAATTAAAAGACACTTGCTCCTTGGAAGAAAAGCTATGGAAAATCTGAACAGCATACTAAAAACAAATACATCACCTTGCTGACAAAGGTCCATATAGTTAAAGTTATGTTTTTTCCAGTAGTAATGTAGGACTGTGAGAGTTGGATTATAAGGAAACTTGAGAGCTACAGAATTAATGCTTTCAAATTGTGGTGCTGGAGAAGACTTTTGAGAATTTCTTGGACAGCAAGGAGGTCAAATTAGTAAATACTTAAAGAAATTAATTCAAGTTATTCAGCAGAAGGTCCAATATTGAAGCCAAAGCCAAGTACTTTGGCCACATAATGATAACACAGAACTCAAAAGAAAAGACCCTGATGCTGGGAAAGATGGAAGGCAAAAGGAAAAGAGGACAGCAGAGGATAAGATGGATAGATGGTACCATAGAAACAATGAACAAGAACTTGAACAGGCTTCAAGAGATAGTGATAATAGAGGCATGTTGTGGTCCATGGGGTCCATGAAGAATTGGACACAAATGAATAACAAAAACAAAAATGTGCCAGGGTCTGTGCAAAGTATAATTATTTTATCTATCATATGCATTCTAAGAGAAAACAAGGAAGTACACACCTCAGCCATATGCAGGACAGTCTTCATGATCCTTAGAAAATCAAGCCTACTGAATTAACCCACAGTTACAGACAAATTCTACATTTCCTTGCCTTGGATTTAAATCCAAAGTTAAAAGAAGTTTACATAAATGGGAAAACTCTCTTATTTGTGTAAAGTCAATAGCATTATTCAGATTTCTTTAAACCTGAGGGGGAAGATAGATAGATAGATAGATAGATAGATAGATAGATAGATAGATAGATAGATAGATAGATAGATAGATAGATAGTTTGTTTATATGCTTAAGAGATTGTATAGCTTAAGAATATATATGGGAGTAATATTTGAAAACCTAGGACCTGATTTCTAATAAGGACCCAACAGTGACACTCTAAACTAACTGTGAAAGATGTGGTCACACCAGGTAATCCCTTTCAGCCTGCATGAAATGTGTCATTCTTAGAGTCCTGAAACAAATATATGTAGTTCTTGAAACAAATTCTCACAGTGCCCCTTGTCTAGGAATGTATATTTTAGAGTGAGTTCATTACCTATCTTCTAGGAAGTAGGGTAGCATGCTTCCTAGTTGGTCTTTTGGAATTGTTTCCAGAGATTGTATTTATCAGACTTCAAAGTTAAAGTTGTTTGTCTCTGCAATGCTGTCATTATTTTCTGCACGTTAATACCAGTCTTTCCAAGTTTCTCTAAAATTATGGCTTATATCATCTTTATAAGGTCAAAATATTCCATCATTTTCCTATACTATAATTTGTTCAATTATTCCCCAGTTAATTGGCATTCCTTCAGTTCCTAGTTCTTTGACACTAGAGTAAGAACTGCTATAAATATTATTGTATGTAAGGGTCCTCTTCCTCTTTTTTAATGTTTTTGGAGTGTAGGCCTAGTAGTTGTATGGCTGGGTCAAAGGGTATACAAAGTTTAGTAACTTTGGGGTCATAGTTCCAAATTGCACCAGTTTGGAATTCTACAAAGAGACTTGATTTGCCTGTTTGCTTATAACCCCTTCAAAATTTCACCATTTGTCATTTTCCTTTTTTTTTTTTTTTTGGTCAACTTTTTGCCAATCTGATGAGTATGAGGAAGAACTTTAAGGTTGTTTTAATTTGCATTTGTGTTGCATAGTGACTTGGCATGTTTTTTAATGTGACTTTTGATAGCTTGGGTTTCTTCCTTTGAAATTACCTTTTCTTCATTATATAATTCGCAGATTAGAGAGATACTGCTAAGAAAAAACTGCCACAAAGACATTTCTTTCCTACTTAACTGCTCCTCTTTTACTTTAACTGTATTGATTGTGGTACAGTGGATAGGACTAGAACTGGATTCAGGAAGACCTTGAGTAAAAATCTGGTGTCAGACACTAGTTGTGTGACCATGGGCATATCATTTAACCTTTGTTTGCCTTCTTTTCTTAATCTGTAAAATGGGAATAAAAATACCACCTACTTCATAGGACTGTTGTTAGGATCAAGTGAGATAATATTTGTAAAATGCTTTGAAAACCTTGAAGTGCTACAGAAATGCTAGTTATTATTATTAGTTATATACAATCAAGATTGTCCATTTTGTCTTCTGTGATCATCTCTATCCTTTGATGATGTTTCTTCCCCTAGCTTTAGTTTCTAGAGATAATTCCTTCCTTGCTTTTCTGGTTTGTTTATGAACTTTTATCTCTATGTCAAGTATCCATCAACAGTTTATCTTAGAATATGGTAAGCTATTGGAGTATAACTAATTTTTGCCATACTTTTGTCCAGTTTTCTCAAAAGGTTTTTGTAAAGAAAACTCCAGTTTGGGTTTGGTAAATACTATGGTTACTAGAGTTTCTGTTTCACTATGTGCCTAATCTGTTATACTGATTGCTTAATTTAGTAACCAGCACCAAATTATTTAGATTATGACTGCCTTGTTATATAGTTTGAGATGTGACACTGTTAGGCCCTCTTTCTACTTCTTTTTTCACTATTTGCCTTGAAATTTTTGACATTTTGTTACTCCAGATGAAATTTGTTGCTATTATTTTTCTAGCTCTAGAAAATAATCCTCGGATAGTCTGATTGATGTTGACTTATCATTCTTCCCCCTCTCACATTCTTTTCTATTTCATTGTAAGGACTTGCACCTCATAAAGAAAACACCTGGTAAAGGCACATGTTACCACTAATGTTGGACCCTATTCTGTGATTAGGTCCTATTCTTTCAAGACATACTCTACTTCATTCTTCCCCTCCTTTAAATATTTAATGTAGTCAACAAATCAAGCAGGGTGTATTTCAACATTTTCATCTATAATCTCAGGCAGCTAGGTGGTGCAGTGGATAGAGCACCAGGGCAGGAGTCAGGAGGATCTGAGTTCAAATCTCACCTCAGATACTTGACACTCACTAGCTGTGTGACCTTGGGCAAGTCACTTAACCCAAGTGCCTCATCCTGGGTCATCTCCAGTCATCCTGATGAATATCTGGTCACTGGATTCAGATGGCTCTGGAGGAGAAGTGAGGCTGGTGACCTGCACAGCCCTCCCTCACTCAAAACAAAGTCAAGTGCAAGTCATGCCATTATTTCTCTGATGGCATAGTCTTCTTCGGCAAGGAAGGATGAACACACCATAATCTCAAATTCTGGATAGCTCTCTAGTGACTACAGTTCTAATTTAAATGCAGGGCATATTACATGCATATATCACACGAGTATACTCATATCTTTACAAGTCAATACGCATAGGTAGAGAAAGCATTTAAGTGCTTACTATGTGCCAGCCACTGTGCTGAGCACTGGGAATACAAATACGAGAAAACAAGATGGTCCTATTGACAAGAGCGTACCTTCTAATATGAGAAGATAGAATATAAAGGTGAGCTGGAAAGAATGGGAGAAGACAAGAAGAACACTCATCAAGGGGAGGAAGTCAGCTGGGAAGAAAGAGCAGCCCAGAGAATAAATGAATTGGAAGTTAAATGAGCAGCATGACTGGGGAATCTCAAAAAAATAGAAAAATTTTACAAATGTATTATTTCATAAAAACCAATGCAATACTAATTTCAGTATGTCTACACGATGACAGAGCATATCTGAATGGTAGCATATATACAGACAGACAACTTGCAAAATGATGCATAGCTAACAAGCAATTGTATATCACACAAATATGTAACAGTTACTACATGCATTAATGAATATACACAATCATATGTAAGGTGCATCATCCGTAGCATCAGTACTGTCGTCTGGCCACAGGTGTGATCACTTCTCCTGTTTCCCTGGTAACAGAATATCTTGGTCAGCTTACACGTTGAATAGACCTAGGTCTCCTGTGACTTGTCAGATACTTAACCCTTGAGGGTAACCAACCTCAAACCCATCAGTGAGTTAGGGGAGGTTGGCAGAATGGGCAGATGAGAACAATTTGTTCCAACTGAAGCAGGCTCTGTGCAGCACACTGAAGATACAAAGGTCATCCCCTGCATCCCAGTCCATCTCCAGTTGTTCTGACTCGTGTCTTGCCACCGTACTTTGACAACTCTGAAAGAGAGAGTAAGGCTCACGCCTCACTTAAATCCAACTCACTCTCAAGTCCAGATATGACTCTGTGATGTCACTGGTCCTCCTCAAAATGCAATTAACCCTTAAACCTGAACGAGTTGGTAGTATGAACATAGTCTTCTTTTGGGAACTAAAATCCTCATCCTTAAACCTGAATTTGTGGAGGGCCCAGGCTAGCTAGTACTGTAACTAGGCCCTGTGGGATGCCTCTGTACCCTAGGAGTTTCTATACCTGAGATTCTAGTCATGAAAAGTGCTACCTCTGGAATCAGTCCTTTTCTCTTTTTTTCTGGTTGTTGGCCCCTTTTCTGTGATTAAATCCTGGGATTCTGAAGACTGCTCTCGTAATATTCCCATTCTTCCGGTCATGGTGGTAGAAGCTGTTTACCTTTCTTTGTTTTTAAGTTTATTTTGTCTTATAATCAGTGGTAACTATTGGCAATTGCCAGTTAAGTTTTACTTATTGGGGATAGAGTTGGGAGAAAGTAATTGAAGTAGGGTAACATCTCCAAAAAAGAGATATTAGAAAGCAAACACTTCAGAAGTGTCTGACTTGAGGGGCTCAAAGCTAACCAAGAGCAAAGGAAAAAAATACATATTTTTGTATGCTACTTCCCAGAGTAAAAGAACATTTATATCAAGAACATCCAACTCAGCAATGAGATTGCAGTAAAGTGAAGAGCAAACAGGAGTGGTTGAATAAACCTGGTCAGCACCCCATCCCTTTAAAACTGCTACATGTGGCTCCTAAAATCTTACATAGTATATCTTTTGAATAGATTCAGTTTTATAACTTTGGGGGCAGAATACTAGTTATGGAATATGCTGTAGATTCTTTGTTCCTTAGGTCAATTCATGACTTTCCCAGCTAAAATAATTTATTAGCTACATAATATGTCAAGTTAGGTATGGTGAAGGAAAGGAAGAATACAGATTATAAAGTGGAGAGAAGTACTTTTTAAGCAATATATTACCTGGGAGGTTTATATTATTTATTACTGATTAATTCTAGATTTTTTGCAAGAAGGCTGGCAAGTGATATATAAATATGTATTGCTTATAGTAAGGACTTAATAAACACTTGTTGAAATTAATTAAATTGAATCGATTCTAAAAGTCATTGATATCTGATACTTAATAGATAAAATTTGTTGATAAGAGGTTTTTTTGTGTATAGATGAGTATATTCACCTTAGCTTACATTTATACTATTACTTTTTCAAAGAAAAGTCATTTTTAGAAATTCATTACTATAAGAAAGGCAAACTTCATCATTGAGGAGTACTTTTAAATTGCTTTTTGATCCATGTGATACATGCTAGTTGGACAAAAAAGCTACGTCTATTATTTCATGCTGGATGAAACCACTTTGAAGCCATTAAGGTTAAGTATAAATAAAGAATCAATCATAAAGTAGTTACATTTATAATACTGTAATAACTAAAACATCTCAGACTTTAGCTTGTGGCATTCTATCTTAAAAACTGAACTTCAAATCATAAAATTATTGTTAAACAATGGACTTTTTTAGTGCTCCAGGAATAAGATCAAGTACCTTAATTAGGAATCTTGCTTATGTCAGGGTTTCCATTTTTCATCTTATGCCATGATTAAAACTTGATCTTTTTTTGTAAAAATGAAGAATGGAGCTGGATTAAAATCAGAATGCTCAGTCAGATTCTAACACTATTTTGTAATATACTTTTTATGTTTGCTGATAACATAATTGGTAATATGAGTAGGGGTCCTGCTTCAATTTCTTTTTATAGTTTACTTTGGGTTGTGCTAATTATTTTTTATTATTTCCTGAAATAGCGTTCTTTTACCATATGTGAATGAGGTATAGAAATAGATATTAGATATTATATATAGATATACACACCTATTTGAACTTAAGCTACCTACTTCCCAGAGCTGCTATGAGGATCAGATGACGCAAGTGTTTAGCATAGTGCCTGTTATGTAGTAGGCACTTAATAAATGCTGATTTCCCTTTTTCTTTCATATATCAAAAAATGATTTTTAAAAATCCAAAGATACACATCAATGAGCTTCTTCATCCAGCTCAAGACTATACAGACAGTCAAAAGTTTGTGGCTACCCTCTGCCATGGAAGCCAGTGAAAGCGCAAGCAAACAAGTCAGAAATATGTCCATATTGTAAGCACAGGTGCTCTAGAAGTACCTAAAACCTGAGGTATTCTGTTCTGATGGCAAGGAAGTCCTAAGTGATCAAACTGATCTAGGGAGATCAGAAGAAAACATCAGAGACTTAGACTGAGTTTAAGTGGTTAGAACAATGTTTTTGTTTTGTTTTGTTTATTTGTTATTTCCTCTGTTCCTCCCATCAAGTCTCACCCCTAGCAAACTTTCCCTAAAAACCCCAGTGCTCTGAACTGAGACAATTCAGGAGATCCTGAGAAATGCTAATGCTCTGAGTTTAGACACTCAAAGGGAGGTAGAGTGCAGTTGAAAGAGCCCTGAAAATCAAGCCCAGCTCCAAATAGACCCTAAGTAATCCTAAAATATTGAAGAGGCAGCCCCTGGCCCTGCCACATAGTCCCAAAAGAGAAGCAGAAGTGGTGCTATATGTAAACAGATGACACAAGACATCACAAAAGAATATTACGGGTTGAGAACACTAAGAGGTAAAGCAAGAAGAAAGAAGTAACTCTGTAAGTAGAGCCCCAGGGGGAAAGCGACTTGTCTGCAAGAACTATAAACGTAGCAGGAAGAAATGAATCAAGAAATTTAAAAAAATTCATTAATAAAAATAAGATCTCTGAGGGAACTAATTGGAAGGGGGATAAATGACTTAAAACAAAAATTGGAAACCTTACTCAGGTAACAGACTCCCTAAAAATTAGGATGGAACAAATCTTTGCCTTCATGAGACAAAAATAAATAATAGGACCCAATCAAAAAATTTAAAAATAGAATAAAATGTAAAAACACAAAGTAAGGAGAGAGAATATATGAATACTTGGACTCCTTGAAAACCACATTGAAACAAAAAACTTGCATAATATAGGTCAAGAAATCATAAGTGAAAATCTATTAGAACCAAAAGGCAAAAGTAGAGTAGAAAGAATCTATCAAGTGCCTCCTACAATAAATCCCAAAACAAAAATTTCCAGCAACAACATAGCCAAAACCCAGAGCTTCTAAGTAAAAGAAAACAAGATACTGAATGTGGTCAGACAGAAAGAGTTCAAGTACCAAGAAACTACAGTGAGTATTACATGATACTTAGCAGCTACAGCTATAAAAGAGAAAAAAAACATGGAATATGATATGCCAAAAAACAGAAGACAAAGACTTAGAGTCAAGAATAACCTGCTAGGCAAAACTGAATATAAATTTATGGTGGTGGGTGGGGGCTGAGGGCAGGGGCAGGGGCGGAGAGGGGAGATACATGCTTAATAGAAGAGAGGACTTACAAACATTCCTGACAAAAAGATCAAAGCTCAATAGAAACTTTGAAATGCAAACACAAGATTCAAGGGAAATCTATAAAGATAAATGCATTGAAGCAATTAGACAGGGCTAAATGGTGATGAAAGGTTTAACGCTAATTTACTTTTGGTAAGTAGCCTAAGAAAGGCGGGGTGGAGGGGAGAAGGGTGCTGTGGCTAGACAGAGACAGCAGAGACAAACAGAGGGAATTACTACATTGGGCATACAAGTAAAAATCATAAAAGCAACAAATCCAACTAAATGCAAAAATAATTCTGAAAATAAAAAAGATCGACAAAAGCAGACACAAAAAGACATTGAGTAGCCAAATAAGACTAGAAGGTTTTTTTAAAAAAAATAATCATATAGGTAAATCATTAGTCATCTGATTAAGAGAAGAGAAAGGAAAACAAATTGCCAACATAAAAAACAAATGGGAAAATTCACATTAAATGAAGTGGAAATAAAAGAAACTATGAGAAACATTTGCCCAACTATATGTCAAAAAATTGATAGAAAAGGAAATCAATAAATACTTATAAAACTATAATACTTAGGTTAGTAGAAGTAGAGATAGGGATAGGAAATTTAAATAAATCAGCTTCAGGAAAAAAACAAATAAACAATAGAACAAGGTATAAAAATAATTGCCAAAGACAAAAAGATAGATAAAAACAGAGAGAAGCAAAAACAAACACGCACACAAAACCCAACACTAGATGGAACTGCAAGTGAATTCTATCATTCTAAGAATGATTATTTCCACTATTATATAAACTGTTACAAAAGTTTCTAAGCCTCTCCTATGATATAAATATGATATAAAAATACAAATACTTGACATTTAACTGGGGAGAGACAAAGCAGAGAAGGAAAACAATAGATAAATATCTCTAATAAATACCAACTAAAAACAATAAATAAGATGTTAGCAAAAAAGAATGTAGGAACTTTTAAAAACACATATTCTTGGCGTTAAAAAAGGCAGAGTATCTGGAGCAAGCAAGGTAATAGAGAAATATTGTGGCATAATGGAAAATACCCGGTATTTGGAGTTCATATACCTATACTGAAATCCTGGTTCTGCGACTTGACACAAATGTGAATTTGAAAAATCACAAACTCTGTCTCAGAATCCTTTCTATAAAATTATAACAGTTGATTGATCTCTAAGGTTCCTTCTACCTGTAAATCATATGATCCTACTATAATCACTATACATGGACTATTATGTACAGTTTTAGGAAACAAATATTAACAATAGCGTTAACAAATTGTGACATTCGGAGGAGGGAACCAAGATAGTAAGAGGACTGGAAAATATAACCTGATGGGAGTGATGGAAGAAATTGAGTATGTTTACCCTGAAATAAGAGAAAATTTAGAGATAACAAGATCACAAGCAAAGAGCTAGTAAATGTGCGACAATTGGCTCTCCAGGAGGAAAAAATGTAGTCATGACATATTTGTAAATTTAATCTGCATTAACAACATTTTCTCCATCATTTCTTAAGTTAGGACAGGTAACAAAACACTACATCGAGCCCTGACTTGCAGTATTTGCTTAATTTCCGGTGTAAAAGCTCACACTGAAAATTTAACAATTGGTTCTCCTGAACTAGACAAACTAAATAGCTGAGTTCAAGTACTGGAAGGGAGAGGGATTGAACTTGTTCTCCTTGACTCTAAGCAATCAATCAATTATCAGCATCAACTAAGGTCCTACTATGTGCTGTGCACTGTACTAAGTACTGGAGATTCAAAGGCACAAGTAAAAAGAGTTCCTGCCTTTAAGGAGCTTACATTTTGACAAGGAAGGCTGTTTGCAGGGTGTGCGTGTGCGTGTGTGCATGTGTGTGTGTGGGGGGGAGATATGGGGGTATGGGTGCTGTACATAAACAAGACATGCAAAGAACACACAAGTTAACCTAAGAAAGAAAGGAAGAGAAGAAAAGAACTTCTATTAAAGTGATGAGTCTTTGAAGAAATCCTGGGATTCCGAGAGGTAGAAAAAGGAGAAAAAGCATTTCAAGCATTTTAGAAAGTCACTAAAGGCTCAAAGACAAGAGACAAGAGAATGCTGTGTAAGTAACAAGTAGCCAGTGTGGCGAGACCATGGAATGAATGGAGGGAGAAAACTAAAAAGGCTCAAGGGGGACAGATTCTGAGGAGTTTTAAATGCCAGAGAAATTTCTATTTAATTCTTTGTCCCCCTTTTTTCTTCCCATCCACCCCCACTTACATTGTAAAGCCATTCTATACATACTTCTATTTATCAGTTCTTTCCCTGGATGCTGATACCCTCTTCCTTCATATATATGTTTTTGTGTTAATTTGGATATTTATCAGAGTTATAATGACTCAGTTGCTCAAAGTTGTTCTTAAAACAATATTATTGTTGCTGCATACAATGTTCTCTTGGTTTTGCAGTTTACTAAGTAGGAGGGTATATATGCCCAGATTTGTACTTTAAAAAAATCAATTTGGAAACTAAATGGAGAATGTCTTGAAGTGGGAAGAAACTGAAGGCAGGGAAACCAAATAGGAGCTTATTGCAATGATCAAGTTGAGAGTAGTTGACGGTCTCAATTAAGGTGGCAGCTGCACAAATGCAGGTAAAGGAACACACAAGACATATGTGGAGACAGAAATAACAATATTTGACAACTTATTGGAAATATAGAGTGAGTGAAAGTGAGGAGTCACTGAGTTGGAGAATCTGAGTAACTAGGAAAATGGTGGTGCCCTCTTTAGTAATGAGGAAGTTTACGAAAGGGGTGAGTTTAAGGGGAAAGTCTAGTCAATACTGTAGACATAATGAACTTGATATGCGTGAGGAACATTCAATTTGAACTGTTCAATAGGAGGATGGTGATATGGGACTGGAGCTCAGGAGAGATTTTGGAGATGCAGGAGTCTGTATAAAGGAAAAGGTTAATAGAACCTGCGGGAATTGATGAATTATCAAGTGAGACTGCTGTGAAAAAAAAAGAAGAGGGCCTAGGGCAGAGACTTAGGGGAAACCCACAGTTAGTGGGCATGTCATAAATGACAGTCTAGAAACAGAGACAGAGAAGGGTACTCAAACAGGTACAAGGAGAACTAAGAAAAAAAGCATCACAAAAAAAAGAAAAAAAAGAAGAGGGTGTCTAGGAAGAAAAGGTCGTCAACCATGTCAAATTATGCAAAGAGGTCAAGGAAGATGAAGATGAAGAAAAGGCCAAGATATCTGGTAATTAAAAGATTATTGGTAATTTTGCAGAGAGCAATTTCATTTGAGGAATGAGGTCAGAAAACAGATTAAGGATTGAAAGTAGAGAAAATAAGTGTTGATGACTTCTTAAAGGAGCTTGGGAGAGATGGAAGGAGAAGAGATAATAGGACAATAGCTAGTCAGGGAAGGGAGGATGCTTTTTCAATGGTGGAAGGAGACTTGGGCATCTTTATAAGTAGCATGGAAGGAACCCATAGATAGGAATAGATTGACTATTTGGAAGAAGGGGCAATGATAGTGAGGGTAATCTACTGAAGAAAGGGGTTGGAAATGAAGAGCACACATAGAGAGGTTGGCCTTAACAAAGATGAGCACCATGTTTTCATCAAAGAGTAGAGTAAAGAAGAAGATAGTGTTGGATGATGTCTGGACAATGTAAGGTCAAAGGGAAGGGGCAAGAGGGAGCTCACTGGATTGTTTTTGATTCTCTAAAGTAGGAAGCAAACTCCTTAGCTCTGAAGGTTGGGAAAGGAGTGTTTGTGGAGGTTTGAGGGGAGAAACAAAGTTGGAACAGCCATGGTTATAAGGAGAGTAAAGAATTA
This sequence comes from Notamacropus eugenii, assembly GCF_028372415.1. NCBI lineage: Eukaryota > Metazoa > Chordata > Mammalia > Diprotodontia > Macropodidae > Notamacropus > Notamacropus eugenii. The sequence goes on along the minus strand of NC_092872.1, from coordinate 109,092,359 downwards.
AGAAAGAGTAAAAGACTGCCTTTTTGCAGCACAGACACAATTGAGAGCTAACATAAATTTGTAGAGGACCCAGTCGGCACTGGGGCATGGCATCCTCCAGCTCAGTGCAGCAGGACATGAGAGGAACTGAAGGAGGTGCTTCTCCAGCTACGGTTTATCCTAGGTGACTTCTTTGGCTCCACACATCTCTGAGACTCTGAGATTCTGTGTTTATCCCCAAATGAAGGCAGAGTACTTTGAAGACATTAATATTTGTTTTCAAAAAAAAAAAGAACACAAACACATTTCCTTTGCAATATAGTCTCTATCCTTTTTATTTTCAGAGTTCTCAATTCTCAGGGATTGCCTTTCCTGATCCCCCTAATTATCATAATTCTCTTTTTCTTCATGTTATCATGTATATAGTTACCTGTTTACATGTTATATCCCATCTGTAAAATATATACGCACCTTGCTACAGGAATTGTTTTATGTTTTTGTTTTGTAATCCAGATTTCCATCTTAGTGCTTCAGAAAATATCTTGCACTACACATAGTAGGTGTCTAATAAATACTTAATAGATTTGGGTGACCTTTTTATAGAAGTTTTTGGCTAAGGTACTTCGTGAGGTGTAGTATGTGGAGGTAGAGGGACAGGGAATGGGGTTTAAAATATGACTTTCTATACTTTAAAACCACATACATTTATGAGTCCTCAAATATCCATAGCTTCCAGTCATCTTTGGTTTATGAAATTCCAGTAATGCAAACCACAGTTTCAATATAGCTGTCATAACACATGCAAAGAGAGATATGTTGTGATTCTGTGTTTATGTTAATATCATATTTGTTATAGTTTTCAGAACTAGGAAGATAATTGTTCCACTGTACCCTTCCCTGGTCAAACAACTGGCATGTTATGTTTATTACAGGTGTTACATATTAATAAAATATTAAATAGTGTCCAGAGGAGGACACCTCAATGGCGAACTTCAAAATAATGCCATGTGAAAAGAGATTGAAGGAACTAGAATGTTCAGCCTAGAAAAGACAAGTAGGGGGTGGGGAAAAGAAGAAGAAAGGCATGATAATTAAGTATTTGATGGACTATCTTGTGGAAGGAATTAATGAAAAAAAAGCATTTATTATGTGCTAACTATGTTCAAAGCACTGCACTAAGTGGTGGAGATGTAAAGAGAAAAGTTGAGAAACTCCTTGATTTCAAGGTATTCACACTGAAATGGGGGAGGCAATAAAGGAGATTTCAGCTCCAAGTCAAATGGAAAGTCTATGAGGTCTTTAAGATGCAGCAGTAAAGATGATGCTAATGGGTATTCTTTAATGTCATTTCCAGTGATAAAAATAACTTCTGATGTTGCACTATTTGGCAATGCCAAGGACAGTGGTAACAAGAACAGGGCAGAACTGGGGGGGAAACAGAAAAAGTTTCAGAGGGGCAGATTTAGACTTGATGTAAGGAAAAAGTATAATGAGCCATGTAGGAACATAGTGGATTCCTCCTCAAAAGAGACCATTCATCAAAGAGATCTGTTGAGTAAATAATAGAGGAAATTCTTGTTCAAGTGTGAACTGAACTGCTGCCTCTGCGCTCCCTTTCAAATTTGAAATTCTGTGGTTCTATTCATAGGAGCAGTAAAATATGGTGGAAAGGCATTATTTGTGTGTGTATTCGTCCTTCATTGCCAAAGAAGACCATGCCATCAGAGAAATGATGACATGACTTGCACTTGACTTTGTTTTGAGTGAGGGAGGGCTGTGCAGGTCACTAGCCTCACTTCTCTTTCCAGAGCCATCTGAATCCAGTGACCAGATATTCATCAGGATGACTGGAGATGACCCAGGATGAGGCAGTTGGGGTTAAGTGACTTGCTCAAGGTCACACAGCTAGTGAGTGTCAAGTGTCTGAGGTGAGATTTGAACTCAGGTCCTCCTGACTCCTGTACTGGTGCTCTATCCACTGCACCAGTTAGCTGCCCCAGAAAGGTATTAGATCTGCACTCAAAAGATCTAGACTGAAATCCTGATTTCAACTGGAAAAGTCTCAAGTTCTCTGGGCATTGAACTACATAAACTTATAGCTCTAAATGCTTTACTCCTATAACCTATGATTCCCCACAATTCAATAAGAAATCCAGTCCTCATAGGAAAATATTATCTAATAACGCCTTGGAAGAAAACCTGTTATAATTGTTAATAAGCATGAATTTCCAATAGGGGTGGGACAGTACAGTGACAATAAGCAATATGTTTACACATATCTCTTGCATTCATTCAAATAGGATTCCCCTAATCATAGTGGCCTTAAAACAATATAGAGATTTTTATAACAAGCAACAAAAACATTAATCTGAGCACTCAAGTATACAGCGTGTTCCAAAAGTCTCTGTAAAATTTTAAGCTGAATGCAAAGACTTTTAGAACACTTAAATATTGGGGGGTTTTAAGTGCTATTATGTCCACAAGATATAAAATGAATATAATAATTGGAACAGTTTGTTATTCTGTATTGATCAGCATACTTGGTAGAAGTACGCACTTATCCATGGGAGGATAATTACCTTCTTAAGCATAAATTGTGAACTGGTACTACTAGGCCTTATTTTGAATTCAAGAACTACATTTCAGGTACTTCAGTATTGGACAAAGGATATTGAAAAATTTATTATTTCCATTTTACCCTCCCCTGTGATTTTTTTCATCTTATACTGCATCTGCAAAGACAAAAGAGTTGAGCACTAACATTATAAATCTGATCAATCTTAAAAATCCTTCTCTGTAATTAAGGATTTAAATGCTTATTTTCCCTCAAAGAGAGGCTCTTATTTGACCTAAATTACCCTCATAAGACCTCAGCTCTCCACTTCACCACAGCGTCCTTTTCATCAGATCACTTGTGCCTATAAAATCTTGTTCCTGACACCACAAAAGTCTGCTGTGAACTAAAAGATGCCAAAGCATTATAGAGCCAGAAGGCTTCTTAGAGATCGTCTAGTTCAATCACCTCATTTTGCAGATTAGAAAACTGATGTCTAGAACTCAGAACTCCTGACCTGGTGCAACCCCTATGGTGCCCTTACTCTTATATAACTTACCATGGGTTAACAGCAAACATATCCAAACTGATCAACTGATAAAGTCATGGAAGTGGCACTTATATAAGAATAATATCTGTTGTACAGAGTATGTCAACCACTTTTATACAATGACTCATGGTCACAGTTTGTCCAGTTAAAAATGAGATGACTAAAATGCAATGTGTATGCTTAGACAAGGGAGTGGGGCCAGAATTTGTAAGTGTTAGTTGAAATTGATCCTTGCTGTCTTCTTTATTTCTTTTTTCCATTTCTTTATGTTGCTTATGCAGAATTCCAAAAGGTGTGGAATAGTTGGCTCAGACTTTACATTTTTTGACTGCCCTCCTTGCTGTCTTTTAAAAGGATAAAAAATGCTTATAATTTACTTAAAATTTTTTAATTGCGCTGATGGGGCAAAGTTGATATTTTACAACTTTATTCTTTAATATGTAAATAGAAGCCTTCAAAGATCAAAATTACTCTGTAGTAAGAACCAGTGCACCAGAAAACATTAATACTAGTCGAGGAAAACACACCTAGCAGATTGACTCAACTATTAAAAGTGCATCATATACTTTATGGGTAAGAGGGGGAATTCAATCATGAAATATGTTAATGACAGATTTGTTCCCCTAAAAAGTGGTCTGACCAACCTTCCACATTTTAAGAACGTTTGTCTTTGTTTCTTTTGTAGTTTAAAGTACTCTTTCCATGCAATGAAGCACACCAAAGGAACTTTGAATTGCAATTTCTACTGGTAACTATTTAAAATCTAAATAGATTTTTCTTGACAAGTAACAAAGATACAGTACCCATGAGAACAGGGGTTGCCTTATATGTAAACTTTCTACTTATTCCAATGTCGACCACAGTTTTCTACACACACCTGGCACTTAGTGCAATTTGTTGAATTCTATTGATGAGGTGGTGTGGACAAGAGGCAGTTTTCACATAATAGCATTTCCATTCTCTCTGCACACTATTGAGTTACCATAGCCAAGGGAATAGATTTTAAAATCTCCAGGGAAAGAAATGAAGAAGACCTTATTGAGATTGCCTCTAGTTTGGCACAATGAAGAGATATGAGATCTACTGGCACTTTGCAATGTAGTTATCGCCAAAGCTTTTAATAATGGTGTGCAAGCAGGTAAGGTGGTGGATGAAAGGCAGAGGAAAGGAGACAGAGAGGAACAGTCAGAAACAAAAACACAGACTGTCTGCTATCCTGTTTATTTTGTGCTGCATTTCCCAGACCAATAGGATGACTACATCAACTTCTTTCAAAAAAAAAAAGGAGGGGGGGGGTTTTCTGAGCCTACAATATATACATACACACGTGTGTGTGTGTGTGTGTGTGTGTGTGTGTGTGTGTGTATGTAACTTGAGCCCAGGTAGTTTGAGAATGAAATACTTGGATATATTATAATATCTTTCATCAATATGTTTTTCCTCTCTGTTTTAATTCATGGCCAATAAAAATATTTCTTTGATTTTAGATGCTCTGTATTTACTAGTACAGAAATTAGAAAGTATGATCCAATTTCAGCCCTGCAACAGGCTTATTTTGTGTAATATTTTCATTTGTAGTAAGTGCTAAGAGAATGAACAATATTACTCTCGGTGCATCAGCTAGAGTGAATTTTGTATATTAAGGTTTAAAGTTAGGTATTAATTAATTGACTTAATGAAGTTAGATATTAATCCTCACTTCACATCCAATGGGTGAGTAGATTCAATCCTACAATATTTGTTAGATTGGGGTTCATTTTTGAGTTTATATATCTCAGTCCACAATCCCAAAGTACCGATATACTCCCCTTGTCACTGTGACAGATAGTCAAGAGTTTTCAGTAGTCAAATAAGTACTAAAGAAAAGGAAAATGTTTGCCATCTCTCCGATGAGAATAGTAACCCTACTATGATTTGCTTAATCACTGGAAGCATCCTCTAACATGTCATCTCTTGTAGAATCATTAAGAACTGAGAGCTTAAAAGCCTTAATGCCACCCTTTGGACTTAGAACTTTAAGAATGTTTTAGTTCTAAGAGAGAATGAAAACAAGCAATAAAGGTAAGCAAAAATGGTCAGAGGAAACACTTGGAAAAGGTGAAGGAAAAATACAGGCAAGAGGTAAAAGGATAAAAAAGTGAAAAGATACTATTCTGCCAGAGAGTATCTATAACTATAATATTGTATATTTATATATATATATATGCATATATATATATATGTATAGAGATATATATAGTTTAAAAAGAAATTACTTCATGAAAAGGAGCGGAAGAATACTTAAGAATAAAACAGTGCGCATCATGGGTTACCTGATCCCATTTTAATCACATCAATGAGATATGTATTTGATAGTTTTAAATCTGCCCTTATATGGTTAGTTTGATATACATGCAGAGGGTCAAACTTATTAGTCATTCATCAAATCAAGCAGTAAAGGAAACATTTGGAAGCTGTACAACCAATGATATAGTTAGAAATTGTATGGATTCAAGCAAATATTTTGAATCACAAGGTTTTCTGCAGTGTAGAGTTTGCTTAGTTGGTTTTTATGCTTTAGAAAGAAGGGAAGAGGAAGGAAGCTAGCAGGGAATAACCCTGACTTGGCCTTGTTCTTCACTGCCTTTTGTACTTTCCTCATTCAGAGTGGAGCTGCATGAGTAATTCACTTTTGACGATCTGAGTCACTGACCTTCAAGTAAACAGGTGTCTTCTGTGAGTTTAAAACCTATAGCTAAAGGGGTCATTGTTTCTAAATATCATATTTGCTGGAGCCTTGGCAATCTCTCAACACCCTGTGTATTCTTTGTGGCAATGATGGTACCAGTAGTTCTGTAACTGTCACTTTTGGGTTGTTTTCTTGGGACTCCCTACCATGCTGAAACCTCTCAAACCTTGTCGAGACAACTTAGGATGTTAACTAGAAGATCAAAAACCCACTTCTTTCATCAGTGAATCCTCTTTCAATCCCCTATAATCAGTTGCTCCAAAAAGATCTCTCCTCTCTGCATTATCTACAGAAAGCAGAACCTTTTATCATTAGAAAAGATGTTCCCCAACACAAACCATTTTCACATGTTAGCACAGAGAAATTTTTCTTTTTTGGTCAAAAACAGGTATCAAATATATTTGTTGTGGCATGTAGTTTGGTGAACTCCCTAAAAAAATCCTTTGGTTATTCCTTTACCAGTTGCTGTAGCATGCTGAGATTTTTAACTTGAAAGATACTAAATATAGCTGACCAAATTAGCTAGCATAGTAAATGATTTTTTTAAAATATCTTAAGAATTTAATGTATTCATTCTGAGTTATAGTTATCTATATTTTGTAATTTCTTTGCTGTATGGATTGTCATTAACATGGCTATTCATAGCAAGGAAAATATTTCAAGGTCTTCTTTCTTTTGATGTTAGAGTAAGTTCTATCCAACTATGGATACATACACATAAACATGTATGTGCACATACATGTATATGTAAACACATAGAAACAAAGGATTATAAAGAAAAATATTTTCTTTTTTGAAGAGTTTTAATTTGAAGAACTTTATTCAGGTTAGTCTACTTATATATGAAGACAAAATATTCCATTTCAGTGTTTCTCAGAGTGAAAACATGCCACTCACTTTCCTCTAAAGAAAAGAAGCATTCTAGAGTTTATCTAACTTCATGTTTACTTGCAATGTGGAACTAAGTGCAATAAGAAGGTTATTTTAACTTATTAATTTCAGGTCATTGAAATGCCTAATCAATTTGTCTTATTAAAGTAACACTAATTTAATAAAGCATGTGCAAAGTTGCTCTGCCTGCTTCCTATAGCCCACCATATTTGCTGGCTCAGCACTTGAGTGCTGGGGATGATGAAGCAATCTTCTTATTGTTCACTAAGCAGAAAGAGGCTCAGACTCAGTGATCTCTCCTCAGTCTAACTCTCTATTTCTGTCAGCTGAGCTTGAGTGCCCTTCAAGCCTTGGTTCCTTTCCTCTCTCCACTTTCATTGACCATATCTCTCATTAGTGAAGCTACTCAACCAATAAGGAGACTCTGTACCTAATCGAAAGCAGAGTCTCTCCAGAAAGACATGGATCTATAGAGTCAAAGAGCATGGGTGGGTCACTCCCTTTGAAAGAGCAAATAACGCAGCAGCTCTTCTTGCTCAGTGGCCAATTAGGAGATTTCTTCATCATCCTTAAAGCACCCAAAAGCTGGGCCAAAACATTTGGTTGGGTAGGGTCAGGCAAAGCAACTTGGCACAAATACTGTTTGATAGAACAGTTCAGCCTCAGAAATACAGTTAGACAAATTATAAATAGACAACTTACAGAGCTACCACATGTATGTATGTATGTATGTGTGTGTATATATACATATACACACATTAATATATGTGTGTGTATATATATGTGAGTGTATATGTATAGATGAAGTATGACAGGAGTGATTAGCCTTGAGATACACATATATATGGTAATATCATATTGTACAATATATGTTTATGTATATGGAAATATATATATACATATATATATATACATATGAAGATAGGTAGATAGAGATAGAGAGAGAGAGAGAGAGAGAGAGAGAGAGAGAGAGAGAGACTGACATTGCAAATGAACAATGAACACAGCCCAGAAGTGAATGATAGTTAATATGCATTGCCTTTGGGAAAGTTCCTTTAAGGACTTTAAATTCTCATTCTCTGTTTTTTTAAAAACTAATATTCTGTTAGTTTGCCCACTATGAAACTCTACAGTATCCAAAGAACTGAAAATGAGTATAACTCCAAGGGTAACAGATAGGTACATGGAGAGTATGAGCAAGTTATAAAACATCAAAAAGAAAGAATTGTGAAGAACAAATATAGTAAACAGTCTCATCAACAACATGTTTGAGTGGGGAAGAAAAGATCACCTGGTTTACAACCAAGAGTAATGGACAGCTTATATATTTTCTTGGTACCTTTGCAATGTATAGTGCCAATGTGATATTCACAGCAAGTGTCTATAACAGCCATGAATATCCTGGTGCAATTCTGAATTGTGAAATACAACAGACTCTTCAAATGGAAGACAGAACTAAAACATTTATTCAGACATCAGAAAGCCAGATTCATCATACTCTATACACAATAACAATGCAGAGGGCAACACCAGCCCCAAGCGTTCCCCCCTGCTAGGCTTCCCACAAACTAACTCCCTTAAACAAATCACAAGCAGGTTTCTTTAAACAAAATTATAAACAAGCTCTCTCATTCATGCTAGCCAGCTGCCTGCTTGCTTACATCCTTTAGTTCTGACTGCTCTCTCACTAATTTTCCCTCAACTCTGCTCTAGCTCTGCCTCTTCCTGTTCTACCCTTCCTGTTCCCCCTGTTCAGCAAATTCCTCCTATCACAGGCTCCATGTGACTCAGACTTCCATGTGACCCAGGCAGGTCACATGGGCCTATTAATGAATGGGAAAGATCTTCCCATTAAGTTACCATTACACAATGTCAAAAGAAAGAAAAAAGGGAGCTACATAGATCATGGAGTTGATTTCCTACGGCAAAGTTATTTTTTTTCATAAGAAATTCTTTAATTCTTTATCATAAAACCATACATTACATCAGATAATTAGCAGACCATTGAAGAACAGTTTAGGTAGGATATATAACAGGATTAAAATCAGGTGAATTTATATATCATTGAAACATATTTCTTTCCATCTCTTGGATAAACTTCTAAACCCTTTTATAATGAGTGATGTGGTGTAAGACTAGTTGTAGTATTCTAATTCTATCTGGTAATTTCCTGAAATTCTGGAACAGTTCTGCTTCTCTTTATACCAACATATTTATCAGAGTTAATCATGTTTTCAGTGAAGACTTACATGCCATTGAAAATGAAATATCCCTCCCCCTGCTCCTACCCTGCAATTTTTGAATGGATATTTTAGTTCACTGAAGACGCACACACAGATATTATAGTGCCACACAGACTACAGTTTTGATATTATGGAGTATATAGGGAGTTGATGGTACCTGCAGTGTGAAGACTTGTAAGTCCTTTGCAGGACTCCTCATCCACCTTTGGTGTCTACCCTATTCTCACTCATGGCTCTAAGAAGCTATGGTGTAAGAATGGCCACACCCAGGTAAAATCATCTCAGCAAATGGGCTAAACCAGGCTGAGGATAACTGACAGGCCTCAAACCCGTTAGTGAGTTAGAAGAGTGTTTATATCAAGCATATGAAGAACTCCTCCCATGGAAGGGGTAGATTTGTTCCAATGGCCATGAAGATGGCTGAAACAGGTGCTGTGTGATGCTTAGAGCTTGATCAAGCATCAAAGACACCAAGGTCATCCACTGTATCACCAGTCATCTTGACTGTTGTTCTGCCACTGGATTTCAATGACTCTTTTCATGCTTCTCTTCCTTCTTGTGTTTGAAAGTCAAATTTTCTTTTCAGCTCTGGTATTTTCATCAAGAATGCTTGAAAGTCCCCAATTTCATTAAAAGACCATTTTTTCCCCTGAAGTATTATACTCAGTTTTGCTGGGTAGGTGATTCTTGGTTTTAGTCCTAGTTCCTTTGACTTCTGGAATATCTTATTCCACGCCCTTCGATCCCTTAATGTAGAAGCTGCTAGATCTTGTGTTATCCTGAGTGTATTTCCACAATACTTGAATTGTTTCTTTCTAGCTGCTTGCAATATTTTCTCCTTGACCAGGGAACTCTGGAATTTGGCCACAATGTTCCTAGGAGTTTCTCTTTTTGGATCTCTTTCAGGCGGTGTTCTGTGGATTCCTTGAATACTTATTTTGCTCTCTGGTTCTAGAATCTCAGGGCAGTTTTCCTTGATAATTTCATGAAAGATGATGTCTAGGCTCTTTTTTTGATCATGGCTTTCAGGCAGTCCCATAATTTTTAAATTGTTTCTCCTGGATCTATTTTCCGGGTCAGTTGATTTTCCAATGAGATATTTCACATTATCTTCCATTTTTTTCATTCTTTTGGTTTTGTTTTGTGATTTCTTGGTTTCTCATAAAGTCCTTAGCCTCCATCTGTTCCTTTCTAATTTTGAAAGAACTATTTTCTTCAGTGAGCTTTTGAACCCCCTTTTCCATTTGGTTAACTCTGCTTTTTAAAGCATTCTTCTCCTCATTGGCTTTTTGAACCTCTTTTGCCGATTGAGTTAGCCTATTTTTCAAGGTGTTATTATCTTCAGCATTTTTTTGGGTCTCCTTTAGCAAGGTGTTGACCTGCTTTTCATGCTTTTCTTTCATCTCTCTCATTTCTCTTCCCAGTTTTTTTCCTCCACCTCTCTTACTTGATTTTCAAAATCCTTTTTGAGCTCTTCCATGGCCTGAGCCCATGGTATATTTATTTTGGATGTGTGGGATACAGAAGCCTTGACTTCTGTGTCTTTCCCTGATGGTAAGCATTGTTCGTCCTCATCAGAAAGGAAGGGAGGAATTATCTGTTCACCAAGAAAGCAACCTTCTATAGTCTTATTTTTTTTCCCTTTTCTGGGCATTTTCCCAGCCAGTGACTTGACTTCTGAGTTTTCTTTCCACCCCCACCACGCCTCCAGATCTGCCTAGCCAGCGCTTGGGGTCTGAGATTCAAATGCTGCTTCCCAGCCTTAGGGCTTTGGGTGGGGGTGGGGCTGCTATTCAGTGTGAGATTAAGTTCAGGTGCTCAGGTGGGGGCAGGGCCACCACACAGGGGGCAGGGCCACCACACAGGGCTCAGTTCCCTCAGGGGGTTTATGCAGAGACCTTCAACAATGGATCCAAGCTCCTGCCTGCTTGGGGAGCCCCTGTCCGCCACCACCACCCCCCCCTGCTGCCTCCCGAGGGGGTCTGAGTTATGGGGACACCCCACTCCCGTCTAGACCAGCCAAAGAGACCCTCTCACTGACCCTTGTTACCTGTGGGTGGAGGGACCTGTGTGGCCACTGGAGATTCCATCCCTGAGTCCCTGAAGCCTGCTCGGATCTGCTCCTCTCAGTGCTGTGCAGCCAAGGCAGGGCTGGGCTCTTCTCTGGTCTGGTGCACGACAGACCTTTCACATCAGGTTTTCAGGTCTCTCTGGAACAGAAATCTCATCCACTCCATTGTTCTGTGGCTTCTGCTGCTCCAGAATTTGTTGGGAGTTCTTCTTTACAGATATTTTATGGGCTGTGGGTTCGGAGCTAGCATATGTGTGTCTTTCTACTCCGCCATCTTGGCTCCTCCCCCTCTATGGCAAAGTTATAAGATATCAGTAAGAGTCACATAGGAAGAAAAGGCATATATAAGTTGCAATCTGCATCTTTGGAAGGAATATCCTCAACAATGAATTCAAAGATCCATTTGAACACTGAGCAACTCTTTGTTATATCATAGGTATCACATCACTGCGGAGAGGCAGTGTGACACAATGGGGAATCACTGATAGAGCGAAAAGGCACAGAACAGAGATACTGAGAGAAAACAACATCAAAAAGATTGGGTTTTTTTAACCAATTTCTAGTTTTTTATATAGGTGAAAATACAAAAGACCTTTTCCCCTTTCCCTTTAGAATGGGGGAGAACAATTGCCTAATCTTTTGGAGGTGATGGTGCATCATTTATAACCTCCTCATTTGGTGACTTCTATATGCCTTGTACAATACAGATCGTTGCAGATATCTCTCCAGTAGAATTATACCACATGTCTCACCGATCTCTTACGATGAAAGTACTTTGTAAAATCTAACTAGCTACATTAACATGAACCATCATTATCATCATTCAAGCATACACTTAAGGGCCCAGAGCCCGTTGCTTACCTTACCTTACAAAAGATGTTCCATCTTTTGATAGCACCTGACATATATTTGAAATTGCAGCAATATGTCCATCCCTTTTCCAGTGATACTTCAAACAGGTCAAGACAGAAAGAGAGGTCCCATATACTGAAAATATATGCATAATTCTGTGGTCATAAAGCATGGAAACAAAGTAATCAATTGGGAGTGGCTAAACAAATGGTGGTACTCTAATTTAATGAAACATTACTGCATTATAAAACAATGATTACAGAAAAGGCAGAGAAACTTGGAATGAATGAATAAATGAAAAATAGTATTTATAAAATGCTTACAGTACATCTAACACTTAGCTAAGCATAGGTGATACAAATACAAAAGCAAAGTCTTTGTCTATGGCATCTAGACCCAGTTTTTCAAGGACTATGACAATTCTATCAGCATTTAGCATATTTGGCTTTAAAGTACATGTCATTGGTAGTCAGAAAATCTTAGTATTTGGGAGTGTTAATCTGGTTTTGGTTTTTGCCAGGGTTTTTTTGGAGAGAAAAATGTCTCTCTTTTCTGATATGTGTTTGACGCTATAGATGCGTTTCAAAGTGTTACTGAATCCTTTGACGATGTCCAAATTTTGTCACAAGATAAAAAGAACTCATTTGGCCCCAGAATAAAAGTCTTTCCTGTCTTTAAAAAACAAATAAACAAAAAATAAAAAAATTGTCCCAGATATTTGTAGACAAATTGGAAAAACTGAGTCATATAGTTCTTTAGCTATGAGTCATTTAAATAATCTTTCTTTCAGGTACACACTTCTCCTATTAGGTGTGGCAGGATAGTAAAGTAGAAAGATGTCCATAGTTGGAGTCAGAAGATCATTTAAATCTCTTCTACAATTTTTTATCCATATGACTTTGGCAAGTCAGTTAACCTCTCTAAACCCCCTTTTCCTTTTTTATAAAATGATGGTAATTCATACACTACCTCACAGAGTTACTGTGAAATTTATTTGAAAAAAAAACTAAGATATGGAGTTAGAGGTTCTGAGTTCAAATCCTTACTTTGCTTGCTTACTACATGTGTGACCTCAGGGAAGACATTTAACCTTGTTGGGCTCTAGCTAGGTTTGTGGTTGTTCAGTCATTTTCAGTGGCAAAGATACTGGAGTGGTTTGCCATTTCCTTCTCCAGCCCATTTAACAGATAAGGAAATAGAGGCAAACAGGGTTAAGTGACTTGCCCTGGGTCACATGGCTAGTAAGTGTCTGAGCCCAGATTTAAACTCAGAAAGATAAGTCTTCCTGACTCCAGGCCCAGTACTCTATCCACTGTGCCAACCAGATGCTTAGGAAAACATGTCTATAAAAAGAGGAGTTGGACAAAATGGTTGAAAGAGGGTTCTTTCCAATTCAAATTCCAACAAACCTAAGATCAAACATAATAGTTTATGTGTAAACACTATAAATAGCAGCCATTATTACCATGAGGAAGCATGTCGTAGTGCATAGAGAGCCACCCTAAGGGACAGGAATACCTGAATTCTTGCATATACTGACCGTGACACTAGAGAAATCATTTATTCTGTTAGTGCCACCAGGAAATTCTCTAAGAGTTGTAGAGGAGGTGTTCCTTACTAGGAGTACACTCTACTGATTGAATCACAGATCCAATTTTTTTTTTTAATGATCATAAATTTTCTTTAAAATCCAGACACAACAGAATGCTTGGAGTTCAGTGCAGTAGAGTGGAAAGAATGCTAAATTTGTATTCATAGAACCTGGATTCAAATATTGGCTCTGTTGTACCTCTGTGAAGTCAAACAAGTAAACTTAATTCTTCCACAACATAGTTTCCTAATTGTGAAGTGAATGCGTTGGAATAGATAGCCTCTAAGGTCCCTTCTGGCTCTAAATCTTTGATCCTTTTCAGAATGAATTTTCAAAAAGAAACCAGATTCTTCTACATTCACTTGAGGGATGTTGTGATTCAATCATGAATCATGCCATCTGAATCTGATCTGAATCATCCTGGTAACCATTCTTGTATTTTTCTTTCCACAAATTCATTGCCTTCTTTCATCATTCCTACTTTATTTTGATTTTGTAGGTCATGACAGATTATATTACACAACATGAAAAATTGAACAATGCAACCATCAAATAATCATCCAAGAAAGTAATACACAAAATGACAGGAGGCGGTATATGATAAATTTGCAAATCAATAGTTTAAGGTATTAAGGAACAGAGTTCAAGAAATAGAAAGATCTCTATGTATTGAACTAACTAGAGAAGGAACTGTAGAAAAGGTGAGGCCTTGAAAGATGGGAAAGATTTGGAGAGTTATAAAAAATGAAGGGAAACTTTCTAGGTCAGTCAAAAAATATAATCAAAGTCACAGGTGGGAAGCCTTGGTTTCTGACACATTGAGTACAGGTCTTGAATGAAATCCTGATTGTTTTTTCCTGTTGCATACAGTAGACCTAGTTTACAATAGCTATCACTTAATAATTGCATTTAAACTAGCTTTCAAAGGATGTATAAAATTTTCTCATTCTTCTCATTTTTTTGATGAGGTTTAAATAGAAATAGTATAAGAACAAGTCACCATCCAGTTATTTTTTCTTGTTCATTTAAAGTTCTACTAATTATTGCACAGGTAGATATAATGATTTTCTTAAACAAATAAGAATTTTGGTATATAAACTCATCTTGAGTAGAAGGACTGAAAGCATATGTTGGGCAATTCACATAGCAGACAGTGCTTATCCTATTCCCACATGGTTTTAATTTTGTCCACTATATCTCTATACTTTGAATGCTTCCTATTCCCTTTAGTTTGGAGATTATGAGCATTCAATACAATGACATCTAATTAAAAATGCTATTCTTAATTTTTTATGCACCAATAGGTGACAGGTCTTTCTATAATGATACTCCAATTTTAGTAAAGTTTTCTGAATTCTCAAGAATATTTGGGAGTTTGTAGTTAAAGTATGGGGAATGTTCCTTTAGAGAGCACAACAAGCTTATGGTATGTAACTAGCCACTGGATCATATCTTTCTAAGTATCTGGGATAGAATACACTTTTTTTTTTACAGCCTGAAGTTATAAATTGTATAATTTCTATTATGCCATCCCATAATCTTCTTCAGTCAACGCAATTAGAATCTTTAAGACTCTTTGAAACCTTTCTGTAATTTCCAGTGGCAATGACCTAATCCTGAATTATATCACAGATCCCTCCATTTCCATAAACAAATCTACACTGATACTGTTCAATGCTTCCTGTCAGCATATTTCGGTTGAGTTCATATTGAGGTTTCCTGAGAGTGCCTTTTGAGCGCTGTTGGAGCTTACCTGTTTCATAGTGTCTGATCAGAGATAAATCACTTTCGGTTATATTCATTAAATCCAGGTCAGCCTTTACTATAGCTTCTGAAGTGAGAACTGTTTGTTCCAAAAGTATTCTGCAACTTTTAGATTTGTTTATCATGTAATCTAAGCACATCTATAACTCTTTTTCCTTTGAGATGAAAGAATGTTCATCTTTCTATAGCTGCCTTGAGATGAGTCTTGTGCTTTGTTAATATTGTGTGGGTCTTTGTGTAGACACTTTCTAGATCTTTCATCTATTTAACCATGCCCAAACAAGCCACTCCTCCTCGTTCACCTTCAAGTCATATAAGTCATGGTTGCATGTGTGTTACTTGTTCTTTTGTTTTTGATTTAGTTTTTTCATGCTAAACTTGGACTTCATAATGCCAGCTTAGCCTTTGCATTGCACAAGCTTAGAGAGTAAAGGTGAAAATGGAAGTTTGTACTCCCTCCCTCTTTGCTAGGTCTAGACATTCCCCCTTTCCTTCTAAGGGAGAGTTTTTAGTTTCTCTAAAAATTGACTTTGATTCCACCCTTTCAGAGAATGTTCTCTGAACTGCATGGTGGAAGGGGAGAACAATGGCGGAACAGCACACCCCTACCAGACAGTGAGCTGTGTCTGAACACAAAAAACCATGGTCCCAGCTTTTGGGGGTCTGCCTTGGGATGTTTATAGGACTTTTAAACAATTCACAATCATTTTTTTATACTGCTCTCAAGTCCCCAGTATATATCTTAATTAATAACAAAAATAATAACATTAATTCATATTTATAGAGGCTTTCGAGCTTTGAGGGGGCAGCTAGTTGGCACAGTGGATAATGTGCTGGGCCTGGAGTCAGGAAGATTCATCTTTTTAAAAAAAAATACCTCTTCACTGAGAAAATAAGAATCTATAGTCTGTTTCTTTTTCCCCTGTTTACTCATTTTCCCAGATAATTACTTGACTTTTGAGCTCTTTATTAAGTGTAGGGCTCCAGAAACAGCCTCTGCTTCAGCAGTGACTGCTGCCACTCTGGGGCTGGAACTATGGCCGGGGATGGGGGCCAGACAATGCTCCCCTCTCAGTCAGGTGAAAGACCCTTCCCACTGACATTCAAAGCTGTCTTTGGCATTTGTGGGTTGAGAAGGTTGGAAACTGCAACAGTGGCCAGCGATTCCAAACTGTGCTCTGCTCCCAGACCCTTCCTGTTGATCTCCCAGATTGTCTTGGGCTGGAAATTTACTTCAGTCTGTCCTTTTGTGTCTTCTGCTGCTCTAGAATTTGTTTAGAGTCATTTTTAGAGGTTTTTTAAGGAGTTTTGGGGGACAGCTCTAGCAGGTCCCTGCTTCTATGCTGTCATCTTGGCTCTGCTCCTCAAAGATTCATATTTCTGAGTTCAAAACTGGGCTCAGACACTTACTAGCCATGAGACACTGGGCATGTCATTTAACCCTATTTGCCTCAGTCTATTCTTCTGTTAAATGAGCTGGAGAAGGAATGACAAATTACTCCAGTATCTTTGCCAAGAAAACCACAAATGGAGCAAAGAAAAGTCAGATGCTACTAAAACACTCAACAAGAACAAGAGTTTTGAGAAAGGAAGTGAGAAGTCATTCAATTTCTACACATTTATGAATTGGCCTAGTGACCTGGTTTCCCCAACCTATTACTTAATTTAGATCTTAATTTTTCCTTTTTCAATATTCATTACATTAAATGTAACTAAATTATCATTTTTCCTTTTAAAAAAATTTCCTAGAGTGCATAGATCAAAATAAGTACTATATAACTACCATTTTCATTCTACAATAAAGATATTTTGACAAGTATCATAAGAAATTGCAAATATCTTTCTCACATTGTTTCTATTTTTCTCTGACTTTATTTTTTCCCTCTGTCTTCATATCTGTCTCTCTGTCTCTGTGTCTGTGTCTCCCTTTTTCTCTCTGTCTGACTCACAATACATACACACACACACACACACACACACATACACACACACACTATTTTTCTTTAAAAGGGCCTATACTTATTAGAAGTATTTTTCCACCTAATGGGTGATGCAGCTCTTAGTATTTAAGCATAAGTAACCTGAGCATTGTTTAGGGGATTTATGTAGCATGATACCATGCTGCGTGTTCTTGTATAGGGATGAAAAGTAATATACCCTTCCTATTTTTAACCTTCTTATTTTGATCCCAGGAGGTTTTCATCACATTGTCAGATAGCAACAAGATTTTCCATTTCAGTTTTCTGGAGATTAATTCATTCTCCACCCCCACTCCCACCACCCAAAAAATACACCTCCTTGTGAGGCAATCTCACATCTGGCTTCTATCAGTAAGTGAGCAGCAGCTTTGAGCACATCCTGTTAAATTGTCTATTCCCCAAAGCAATACCAACACATTCAGTGAATATAGCCTTCTCCCTCCACAGTTATGTCCTTGATTGGACCACAAATTTTTCCATAATACCATACTTGAAAAATGGGGCATTCCAGCCTCTTGTGCATAAGATGTAGTTGTTGTTTTTTTTAAAGATTAGAAGTTAAGTATATTGTATTTCAAATTTAACAAAATAAATTCATTATAAAAGTTCAGTCTTATAACTCCTCTTCTATCATTTTGTGAAACTTAATGTGCTTTCTGACAGAGTGAAAACAAATCAGTTTTTTAAAATGTATTTAATCAGTCATTTAAATTGAAGTGTTTCTCTGGCAAAGCTTTAAAAACCTAGATAGACAGCTTGATCTTATGAATGC
This sequence comes from Notamacropus eugenii, assembly GCF_028372415.1. Taxonomy (NCBI): domain Eukaryota; kingdom Metazoa; phylum Chordata; class Mammalia; order Diprotodontia; family Macropodidae; genus Notamacropus; species Notamacropus eugenii. Next base: position 109,074,385 of record NC_092872.1, on the reverse strand, counting down.
TTACAACTAAGATCTTATTGTGCAATAGATATTCTAATTATATCATGTAGTATTGAAGATTGGGGTTCGCATAGATTGGAGGCTAGCTACATTCTTCGTACTTATTATTGAGGCAAATTTTTACCTGATGAATTGTACTATGAGAATTGATAATCTCCCCCCAACTTTGAGAATCAATAAATAATATGAATTCTCATTTTTCATAGACGTCCATTAGGTATGCCTTCCTACTCATTTTCATTACTGTCTAGACATATAGTAGTACTCAGTAGTTGTAATGTAAAGCTCAAAACTTTTATACGTATTCATAAAATAAAACAGTTTGAGGATGTAATTAAGCTTACCTTGTTTAATCACTCCACTATAATAAATTTAAGAGCTAAGATCAACATTTTCAAAAAATATGCATTTGATAATGTTTTAAATAAGAATATAGCAATATTCTGAATTGTAGAGATTGTAAACTATTGGTGTAATTAACCAGTCTTTAACAGCATTAGCTTCATTTTTATCATTAGAAAAACATATTCTTCTTTTGGACTACTTCATTCAAAATTGAGAAATTGTTAAGGAACTGAAAAAGCCAAAAGGCTCTTTCTTCTAGAGTAGCTTCAACAGAAAGATGGCAAAGATTTGAGGTAGCTATATTGCCTAGTACTTTCTCTTACATATTAATATCAATGAAGTCATCACAAGCACTTCTCAGCTTCTCTCTTCGTTCTTTTCATCTCACTCCTCTTCCCCTGCTGATGTTCAGGGTACCTAGAAAGCTCTATCTTAGGCCTTCTTCTCATTCCATACCCTCTTGTCTTGGTGAGCTCATTATGTCTCACGGATTCAATGATCATCTCTATGCAGATGACTCAAATCTATATGCAACCCTGGTCTCTCTTCTGAGTTTCAGAACCACCAACTGCCTATTGGGTATTTCCCACCATATTCCCTATAGGCTTCTCAAATTCAGTATGACCAATACAGAATATATTATCTTTTCTTTATCTTACTTTTATCAAAGGCACCATTTGTAACATTGGAGTCATCCTTGACATCATTCTTCCTCATATGCCATGTCTAATCCCTTACCAAGTCTCATTCATTCTACCTCCACGGTATCTCTCCCATCTTTTCCTTCCTCTCTACTCATAGACTAATAACCCTAGTTGGAGTTTTTATCACTGCTTGCCTACATTATTGCAATAGCCTTTTAATGGATGTTCCTGCCTCAGTAATCTTCCTTCTCCAGTCTGTCCTCCACACATGAATATCTGGTCACTGGATTCCTACGGCTCTGGAGGAGGAGAGAGGCTGGTGACCTTGCACAGCCCTCTCTCACTCAAAACAAAGTCAAGTGCAAGTCATGTCTTCATTTCTCTGATGGCATGGTCCTCTTTGACAACGAAGGACAAACACAACAACAACAAAGCCCAGTTCTAACCACCTTACTCCTCAGCTCAAAAAGCTCCAATAGTGACCCCCTATTACCTCCAGGAGAAAATTCCAAATTCCTCTAGTTAACACTTCACAATGTCACAAACGGGAACACTGAAGAACTGGCCAATCCCTCTGCCAGCTCTTCTGTGTTCATCTGTGCCACCCTCCTCTCTATCACTGCTGTCATATATATATTTTTTTAATTTACATATTTTGTCCTTAGACTGAGATACTGTAGTGTATCTCTCAGAAACCTATCAAACAACTATTTTGTCTAACATGAGTCTTCTTAATTACTAGTTTTAATTAAACATATTCTATCTGTTCTTGTGTGGCATTTCATTTAGTAGTGTATATTTGTTGAACCAAAAAGCCCTAAGTATCTTTGCAACAATGATTCAAAGTGTTAGACTGAATTTCATTCACAAAAATTAATGTGCAAAGTCAATTCATAATTCTTCCTTCAACTCCAGTTTTGGAGTTTTAAAGTCTATGAAAAATGGTTACAGCAGGGATCTCTTAAATTTCCCCTCAAAAACCATACATATGGGTATATATGTATATGCACAAGATCTGAATTATCCACAGCATTAAACCACGAATTTCCTGTTAACCAGTAGGTGGGACGAATGTTGAGATTAGGTTCCATATTTAAGTTGTTTTTGCACTATTGAACGGGTAGCTTTGTGTTAACTTTGTGCAAATAGCATTTATAAGTTTTAAGGCCTTTTCAAAAAAAAAAAATTGGGCCTCACTAGCCAGATCACACTGGTCATCAGACCTGGGTCTGTTTAACTCTCTTTAAGCAATCTGGTGGCCCTTCACTCCCAGGAACTCACTATATTGTTACAATATTTAGTGCAGACATCCAAATGGCTTAGCCTATTTTAGTTCAGAAGTTTGGAGTTCAAGAAATCACCAGTCCCAGCCTCCCATTGGCTGAGATTATAGGTGCACACCATCATGCTCAACTTGAAGCTATTTTTAAAAATAAGTTTCTTAAATGCAAAAATTGTTGTTTTTGTTATTGTGATGCAATTCGGTGGCAAATAGTTGACATGTAGTGTTTTGAATTAAAAACAAAATGTGTGCTGGAAGTCATTTTGATATACTTTAAATATGGTTGTAATAACCTGTAATTAACTATCATCAGTTTTTGGATTTACTGACTTCAAGTTTTTGTTAATTATTTTACCTCAGTAAACATTTTCAGGGTCCATTTAGATCAAAGCTCTTAAAAAAAGAAGAAAAAAAAGAAAGAAAGAAGAGCCATAACAACCTTCCTGTACTTAAATGAATTTTCAACTTTTGGCTTTCTAAGAAAGACTTTGCTTCTGTGTTTCAAAAACAAACTTGCATTTTCAATTAATGAATGTTTTCTCCCTCTCAGGTGGAAGAGCCACAGTGAATATTATCAAACAGAAATGGACTGGAAGCCATAAAGAAGGGGATCATTTCATTGATTCAGAGCTGGAGAGGAGGCAAGATGTTGGCATAGCTGTTGAACTAAGAACCTGCTATGCCAACATATTGCCATCTTTCTTGTCTATCGGCAACCATGGTATCCTTTGTATTTGTTCTTACCATTACTGTGGTAATTATGAACACATAATGACTCCAATCTCCTCAGTCTATCAAGAGGCAACTGACACCTAATATTTTCTTCTATTTGATAATCTAATTCTGATAAAAAATCATTAATAATAGCTAGCATTTATGTAGTGCTTGAGATTTTCAAATTGTTTTACAAGTGTTATTTCATTTGATCCTTACAATAATCCTGGGAGGTAGATTCTACTGTTATCCTCATTTTACAGGTGAAGAAACTGAAGCAGCAGAGGTTAAGTAATTTTCCCAGGATCACACAGCTAGTTAATTGTCTAAAGAATGATTTGAACTCAGGTCTTCCTGACTCGAAGACAAGCATTCTATCCACTGTTCCATCTAGCTGCCTTATCTTTATTTACAAAATTACTCAGTCTTTTGTTTAAATATTGTTTTTAAAATGTTTTATAAAGCTTGTTAAAAAACTTATGCTAACATTTCAAACTGAGACTAAACTAAACTTACTCATACTATTTAGTATGAAGGAAAGAGTGTGGGTTGGTAATAAAAAAGTTTGGATTGAATTCCCATCTCTGACACTTAATAGTTTGTAAACTGTGGGCAACCTATTCTCTAAATCTGCTTCCCTGTTGATAAAATAGCATACTAATTCTTGTACTAACTGCTTCCCAAAGTTGGGAGGAAATGTTATTTTAATGTTACATGATATTATAATATTTTCAGAACATAAAATAGATGTACAAATGTGAAGTATTAGTTTCTGGTGTAGGCTCAATTTTTCCTAATGAAATAAATATCAGAGGCAAGTTACTGGCTATAAAAGAGAATCATTGCATGCAAATTAATACTCATAGCTATTAAGAGTTACAGAGTCATAAGGAGGAAAGTGCTTTTCTCTTTTGAGGAGAAGTTGAATATCTATTACTTCTATTGGGCAGCTCGGTGGTGCAGTAGATCTGAGCTTACTAGTTACGTACGTGACCCTGGGCAAGTCACTTAACCTTGTTTGTCTCAGTTTTTTTCACATGTAAAGTGAGCTGGAAAGGGAAATGGCAAACCACTCCAGTATCTCTGCCAAGAAACCCTCAAAAGAGGTCACGAAGAGTTAGACATGAGTGTATATCAAATGTGATAATTATAGATAAATATAATATACGTTAGAATGTGATAAGTGCAAGAATTCAAAATGTTTAGAGAGAGAAGACTCAGAATGCATTTCTTAGGAATTGGCATAAACATCATTATTTTTGCAGGTTGACTTTTTCAACTAAAGTTAAAAAAAAGATACATATCTTCCACAAAATCTATTCCACTTCATAGCAGTTGTGTCTCTCTGACTTTAACTCCTATTTCATGTAAAACTCTTGCTCATTTTAATCAGCTGTTGTTGCTGTTTGAACTATCACATACTTAGGAAGATGCCTACTTTCATGCCCTGCGTCTGGCACATACTGGCTACGTGTCCCTGGGAAGTCATTTAACCTCTTAATGTTACAAGCAGAGAAGCAGCGTTTCAGAGAATCTGCTGGATTGCACTGAAAGAGTGTTTCCCCAAGAAAGAATTACCTGTACTAATGAAATCACAAGTCCTATCCCTATCCCTATGATATAACTTTATCATCATACAAAGACGTCATAAACTGTAATCTCCTTAAGGGCAGGAAATGTGCCATATTTTTTCTTTACCTTCCCTTCCTCTCCTCCACATTGTTCTAGTTTTATAGGAAGTGGGGTAACCAAAGCTTCTAGACTCAAACATAATATTCCATTGTTCTTGTTCGTTGGTTTCAGTCCAACTCCGTGACCTCATTTGGGATTTTCTTTGCAAAGGTACTGGAGCGCTTTGCCGCTTTCTAGCTTTTTGATTTTGGACAAGTCACTTAAACTATGACTGTCTCAGTTTCCTCATCTGTCAAGTAGGAATAATAATAGGGTTATCTTCCTAGATTCTTTAGAGGATCAACAACTAATAATAACATTTGTAAAGCACTTAGCACAGGGCCTGCCACATAGACAATAAATGCTATTTCCTTCTTTCCTTCTATGATCTTTCACTCTAAGAGGTAGAGAAAAAATGTGTAGGGGAGTGGGTGGATGATAGATACAATTAAATAAAGCTAATTTAAGTAAGAAAGTACATGACAATGGGGGAGGGGCAGGGTTAAGGACTAAGGATCGAGGGAGGAGGGTTGCTTCTAACAGAAAACAGGGACTCTGACTTGGAGCTGGAGGTAGCACTGGAAACATTTAGCCCCCCTATATGTGAGTAGCAGGATAAATGTTTTTTTCTTTTACTTAACTGAATGAGCTTCTTGGCTTAAATTTGAAATTCTAAATCTAGAGATCCCAGAGAAAATCAGGACCTTTTTCTTTGTACCAGTGTCTGGTGCATTTTAAGCACTTCATAAATGCCTGCTGATTTAGTAGACGAATTACTTTCATTAGGAAGGGGACCAGAAGTAAAGGGAAATGAACAACCATGCCAAAAAGAGTAGAATTTTAGGGAAAATTCTTCACATTTATGTTGAACCCTGGAAATATATTTTATTTTATTTCTCCACTCCACGTTGAACATGTGTAAATTGTTAGTTTAAAATAAATCAGCCCTTGGAAAAGGGGGCCACTTTGATACATTAAATAAAACTTGGAAGGTCAGCATCTAGTTATAGAGCAGTCTTTCTCGCATTAGCATAAATTTTTGCCATTTTAGACTAAAAGAACTTTTGACTGGGAAGAAGTCCGAACTTCCTTTCTACTTATAAACTGTCTCTAATTTTAAATCCTCAGTCCAGGCTCCTTGCACTGAAAACTGTCGGCAGGAGTTAGGCTGAGTCCTTCGCTAGCTTATGGTCAGGCAGGCAATTGATAATCTTGAAATTAGCCTGCAGGGATTGGATAGGTTATTTTGGAGGTTGGAGTGAGTGTGTGTGTGTGTGTGTGTGTGTGTGTGTGTGTGTGTGTGTGTGTGTGTGTGTGTGTAGGAGGGGAGGTGGATTAAGAGGACTATCAACTCTAACCAACTAGAGAGAGAATCAGTAGTGAAACACGAATGAGGGAGAAGCTAAAAGAGCTAAGGAAGCAAATGCAATTTGTGGTTGACCACAAACTTTTGAGGGAAAAAAGAAAAATATTTTTTAAAATGAATACAAAGTGATCAGAGCAGAATCTTTTGAAGATTTTTTTCTGGTGTTAACACGGTAAAACAATGCAATTTTTTTTTAAATTCAAGAATAATTTTAAATAATGTGACAAGTTGTATTATGTTCCCTTCCAGCATCAGGCTTTCCCATGTAGCCCAGACTTAGGTCAGAAGAATGAAGGCAGCGTTTTCCCTTCCTGTCCAGCCATTCCATGGCCTCTGTGCCATTATTACAGTCTTTGCTTTCTCAGGTCTCTTAAGCCATTGGTTTCAAAGGTTCTGTGGCTGACTCTGGGTCTCCCTACTTCTATCTGATGATGCCTTTCCAGTGTTTCTGCTTTTATTCAATTACAATATAAAGACCAACAGGGAGGAAATATAACTAATTTAGAGTTGAAAGGTCACAACTCTCATTTCATAGATGAGAGAGCAGAGGTACAGAGAAGTTAAGCAACTTATCCTAGGCCACACAGTTAGCCAGTGGAAGAACCAGGGTTTGAAAGGAGGTGTTGTTACTGCTGTACAATTGTGTCGACCAATTTGTGACCACATGGACCACCATGTGATGCCAATATTGTCCATGAGGTCTTCTTGGCAAAGACACTGGAATGCTTTGTCCTTTCCTTTTCCAGTGGATTAAGGCAAACAGAGGTTAAATGACTTGCTCAGGATCACACAGCTAGTAAGTGTCTGAGGTCATATTTGAACTCAACTCTTCCTGACTCCAGGTCCAGTGTCCTAGCACTGAGCCATCTAGCTGCCTCTTGAACCTAGGTACTCTCACTCAAAGTCCAACAGTCTATACTATCCTTGCCCAGGGTCACATAGCTAAGGAATAGGTGAGGCTAGATTTGAACTCCTGATTCCAAGTCCAGCACATTACATGTTGTGCCACCTAGCGGTCTAATGATAATTGCATGTTTAATTGTATTACATTTAAGATAATCTAATTTAATCCCTCATTTAACAAGGGAGGAAACTGAGGCCCATAGATATGAAATGACTTGCCAAAGATCACAAAGGTAGTGGCCAGAATTTGAATTGAACCTCATTCTTTCCAAATCTAGTGATCTTTCCGTTATCCAGCCATTATCATTATTATGGTACAATGACAATGCACATTAACGTGTATAATTCTGTTCCTACCTCCAAACTAACAAAATTTCCACAGACATTAAAATAATTGCATGCTTTTTCCTCATAAGCTTAAATTGCCCTTCTATTTGTCTAGCCTCTTTTCATAAGGTGCCTCACTCTTCTGGCCAATTCTCTGACTCTCTGGTCCATTTACAAATTTAAGCATCGTTTTTGTCCCAACTCTCAGAGATCATGGTCTGTATCTTTCCAGGGGTCTGTTTGCATATGCTTATCATGAATACTGCAAAGTATTGATGAACAAATGTCCCATGAAATGATTGTTTCTCATTACCTTTGGTCAGCTATGAAACCAGCTTCCTCTACTCTCCTTTGCCAAGGAGAACCTGCCCTTTCATTTAGCTATGCCTTCTTTTTCTTCTGATTAAATGAATGTAATTTGGTCACCCTAACACATAGCTGCTTTTTGAATACTAATAGTTTGTATTGGTAAATTAATGTTTATATAAAGTCACCATTCTTCTCACTCTTCAAAACAAAAAGACTCAACCTCTTTTCACAAAAAGCATTTAATATGTACTTCTCAATCACAAATCATAGCTAAGAAAATAAGAATAAAGTGGAAATCATTACTTAAAGTAGAATTTTTGTTTCTTCTAAGATATCAAAAGTTTGAGAAACATTGATTAATATCTGTAAGGTTTGCTCACATTTTATCCACTCATATTGGGTATGCCAATGGAAAAATGAGCAAAAACATCCAGAGAGACAGTATGTGTGAGTGTGATCTGAATTCCAGGAGAATTAAAGAGTATGAGGAAAAGTTAATAGTTCAATAACATGATTAGCCATCTCATCTATGGTAGAAGCATTTTCTTCAGCAGGTTTTTGCTTTTAATCCACCAGCTCCACTCCCAGAAGTGATGTCTTAAAGCAGAATAATTGGCACCACACAGCTGAGCTATAAAAATGACACTAAGATTTTTCCAGGTACCACTTCCATGCCCCAGTTGGATGTCACCCTTCTCTACCCACTCTTGCTAAGGAATTTCAACATCCTTGGAGATCAGAATTAAGAAGCAATCCCTTCCACCTTTTCATTATTCACACATGACCAAAGGCAACAAGAGTTGTAATAATGAGTATAAATTTTGTTGGCCTTTGGGGGGGGGGCGGAATTTGATAATGGTAGAAGGGATAAGACCCTAATACCCTTAGGAAATGGATCAAGAGTATCACTATACTTCAGTTGTATTAATTGAAAGCTCACTTGTTACAAGATCTGCCCTCATGCTTACGTCATTGATGTTTAAGCTTATACATGTAAGAGTAACAAGAACAAACTTTGTGTGTGGCAGGACTGTGGAAGAACCTCCAAATCTGTCTTCTTACCCTTCAGTGTAACCTTGCATGACAAAGTGCTTGGTGTATGAGCTACAATATGACTAGAACTGACAGATAAATGAAAAAGGATATGATTGTATCTCCCCCTCCTCAGAAAAGATTCTAGCAGGAGATGCTTAGGTCGGGGAGGGTGCCAAAATTGTAGTCCATGACTGAGATGAAATGAAAGTCACCCAAAATAAGCTGAGATCAAGAACTTGGAATCTTCCACTGAAAAAGGTGACTGGAGTCTTACAGCTACCTGAACCATTCCTGAATGGTGAACTGTGAAGCTAATAAAGCTAAGAACGTGTTGGTCATCTTGAAGGCATATTAGACAAGGGTCTCAAGAATGTGGAGGAACTTTGAAGAAAGGCAACTAAGAAGCCAAAGAGTAGCAGAAAATCACTAAATGTCAGTTTAAGAGGTGGAGAACAGAGCTTCCACAGGCAATAACTGAAGTTGTCTTGAACAAACGACGCAAGAGAGGCTCCCATTGGATAGGCTCCCATCTTGCTGACCTTTTTTGTAAATCACATTTGCCAGCATGTGCATTTCCTATAATGATTGTCCTGCAGCAGCTTCCATGGTAATCGTTCTTCCCATTTGGATCTCAAACTCCATAAAGCTGAATAGAACCAAGCAGTCAGACTTTGTCACTCAGCAAATACATTTATCTTTGGACTGTGTAAGATACTAGTCATACTATCTGATTTCTGATGATTAGGTAGGTAGTATTGATTTTATTCAGTTTTATCACTTGTTAATTGTTAAGAGCCTTGAAAAATGCAGTAAAGATTAGAAAGTCAAAGAGCAAAGGTTTCTACTCTGGTGCTATAAAACACAAACTATAAAGTTGCATGATTATTTTTCAGTTTGTCTCAAGGGTTGCCACCATGAAGAAAGCAAATCACTGGAATTCTATCTGAAAACTCAGCCTAATGAGACCTAGAATGCTATGGCAAATGCAATAGTGCTACAATTATTTCTCTACATTTTCAATTTTAGCCCCTTTACATGGCAAACTCTACTGACTTTATGAGAGGAAAGTTTAAATTAGAACAAGGTTAGCTGATGATACTTGCCTTCTTAATGGGTGGAGGAGGAGGTAGAGAGAGAGAGAATTTGAAACTGAAAATAAAATTTTTAAATAACTTCTTAAAAAAAAACAACTAAGCCGCCTGACAGAAGCGTTGTTTGAAGAGCCACATATTGGTCTCAAATATAGTGGATTACACATTCGATTTCAAAAATTAGTGCTGGGGGGGTGGGGCTAAACATAAATTAGGAGGAAAAAAAGTCAGAACTAGATTTAATAAATAGGCCAATTGCACAGGACACTAGATCTTGCTTCCCATGAATATTTCTTTGTTGGTAAATATAACTGTAACTCAAGTATCAGCTGGATCCTGAACCCTGACAAAATGAACCTAGATCGAATTTTGTTTTCAACATTGTTGAACTCTAGGTGAATTCTAGGAACATCAATATCTTGCTCTTATTTTCCATAAAATTTCTCCAGCTTATGTCTCTGCCTCAGGAAAAACAAACAAACTGGAAACATAAATACATGAATACTTGGATTTCCCTCCAGAAGGGCCTTTGCCTTCTCTGAAATCACGAAGGCTATCAAACATTGGATATAAAACTGGGTTTTCTTCTCCAAATACAAAACCAGGAACAGGTTCATGTCTGAGTTCATAACTGTCAGAGAAACTTTACTTTCACTGTCCTTTGGTGGACCTCATCTACCCCCAGGAGGTGCACAGTTCATCGAACTCTTGCTACCAGCAAAGAGATAGGTCTAGGATATTCCACAGTGCATGTGATTACCTCCTGTAACAATACTTCTCATTTGGGGTCACAGTGATAATATGATGTACATATATTTATTACTCCAGATCTAGGTGAACTGGTGAACTTAGATTCATCTTATCTTCTAGCTTTTCTTGGGTGACACAGAATGTGGAGTTTTCGCAAAGAGGAATATTTACTTCAAAAAGATAATCACAAGTATACAAACATCCTCCCCTAACACAAAAGAGGCATAATCCTTCTTCTCCCTACACTACCTCAGTCTCTGGGGAGAAGGGAATTTGGTGCACAGTTTAGCTCAATTTCCTTAGAGTACAGTCCTAACTACAAGTCCAAAACCCTCCCTGGGCTTGAGTTCCTGGCTCCCTAGCTTCTTAGGACTTCCATGCCAGCCTAGCTACCTGCAGCACTGTTCCTGCAAACCCTGGCTCCAAGGTCAGCATGATTCAAACTCAAAATCCTGGTCTGTGCAGATCGCCTCCAACAACTGAAACTGAGGAGGACGAACAGAACAGAAACAAATAGCCCCTGGCCCATTTCTTGGAGCTGAGGTAAAAGAGCAAAAGAAGGACCCCTTCTCTCTTTCCCATTCAGCAGTGAGGAGCACAGCTGAAAATATGGCAGAAAGAGCAGATAGCTTGGGCACACTACTTATAAAAAATCAAAGAGCCAATCAAGAAGGGGATTCTCTTTTCTCTTCCCATCCTCCTCCCTCTCTATCTTCTTCCCCTGTCCTCCATCTCATCAAGGCTCCAAATTCCTCTTTTCTTTCTAATCAAGGCATCAAGTCCTCTCCTTTTACTCTTGTTGAGGTTCTGAATTCTCTCCTCTTATTCTCATCATCCTTCTTGTCTAAGACTCTCTGAACTCTCTTTAAGTCTGTCTATGGTTCCTGCTCTCCTTGAGGTCCATGTGTTATCATAAGGCAGTTCTCTATGGACCAAGAGGAAGGTAAATGTCACTTCTTAGCCAATGCTCTTCAAGGTCAGAAGGATGCTACACCACTAATGACCTTACCACCATCCTGGAAGAACTATGATCACCAACAGTATCTGGTCCATTACATAGAAAGAGTTCAATTTATTGTTAATTGTTTTTGTTTGGGGGAGGGTGGAGTGTGAAGTGTTGAGCCGCTTGGCTCCTTATAGGTCTAAATCCTATGGTTCTTTAAAGTAAATCCCATCTCTTCCTTAAATATATATGACAAAAACTATCCTAAATTCTGACGAGACATATCTGAATCCTAAAATCTAATTTAATTCCATTTATCTCTCCTTTTTTTTAATTGAAGAAAAACATGAGTAGCATAGAGTACCTTCACTATTTTAAGTAGCCTTTTGCTTGTATAACATTTGTTATATCATTAATGGTATGATTTTATAATATTAACATGTAGGGATTTTGCCACTTAAGGATGTGCAGGGAGTATTTCTGCTCTGACATCTGGAAAAATCTTAGAACTAGAAGTTGGTGACATCCTCTAGGATCTGATCTGATCTGTTCTGTTCTGGGGCATTCTGAAAGATTATATAGTCAGAAAATAATCCATGTGCCACAATTACTGAAATTTTTACCATTGGGGATTTCTTTGGAACTTCAAGGATTTTTTCTTTCACAGTTTTCTATTCTACTCAACAGTGAATGCTCTTGGGAGAGATAAATCCTAGGTAAATCAGCTAACACTTAATTAGGGATTAGTCGATAGCTAAGAATAAGAAGTGAGAAAAGGTAAGAAGGGACTTTTCAAAGGCAGTAGGAACACCTCCTCTTCCCATCTCCCCTCCCAACCAAACTTTAAGCCTAATTCAGGTTTCTCCAAGGTAAATCCTAGTGGGAAATAAAGGTTAACCTTAATTTCAATTTGTGAATAAAAGACTGATAAATGGACAACTTGCCTTGAGTTGTGGGAATGCTTCCTACATTTCAAAGACTAGTCTGTCTTTTTGTCACTTTAGCTATCCAGATAACATACACTTAGAGATAAAGACCTTCTAAAATGACTGCCCAAGGAATGCATCAAATCCAAAGGGAACCCCCTGACTTAGTCCTATGGTCATGGTCTTAGCCAACAAGGCCAAGTTGAAAGAACAACTATTTCTTCATATTTTCCTACAGTTCTCAATAACCCATCTTTTAGCATCTAGCTGGTGAATGTCAAAAACAGTCATCTTTCTATCCTTCAGTATATTACAGTCTCCTGCTCTGGAGAGGAGAAGGGGTAAGAGGATAATAGAGGTGGCATTGTCATCAACTACTCTGGGCAGGAAAAGACACTTGTCCTCTGATGTGTACTGTCCAGAGAGCATTATGTTACCTTAAGGAGCACATTGGTAAAATGATCTCCTTTAGAGAGATAAAAGACTCCTGTCTACCACAGGGAAGGTAGAGAATGTTTGGGGCCCAAGAATTTTCTGAATCACTGCCAGACATAGGTGCCAACTAGAACCTTTTCTTAATATTTATCAACAAAGTTAGGCCAAGACCTTAGAAAGAGTACCAAGTAAAAGAAGGCTTGTGATTTACACTACTGAGATTAGTTCACAAAGATTAATGGTGCACTAGAGAGACTGTGCTGGAATTGAGCTCAGACATCCAGAGAGTTTTGTGTTCAGGGCTCACCTGAAAAAAGGGATAAGTTTCTGTCTTCAAATTTCTGTTACAAAGAGTTTGCTAAAACCACTGCTTGAAATTGTCAGGATCAGTCCCAAGGAATGCAGACCCTTAATTCATTATGTTGTTTTTTAATTAACTGAGCAGCAATTTTCAGCGTGTTTTGAAAGAAGTCACGTCAAATGATGTAGCAGAAACAGAAAAAAAATGAAAAAGTCTGAATGGAGTTGGTCCAAGTTGGGAAAGTTTTCCAATGCAGTTCCAAACTTCTAAATCTAAAACCCGTGTATGGGGGAAATATGTTCACTCATTGTCAAGTGTATTGAAAAAAAAATTACAGAAAAAAGCAGTGTGATGTAATGGATAGAGAGAGCTGGCATTGGAAGCAAAAAATCCTGGTTCTAGTCTTGCCTAACTATATGAATGAATAAATAAATGGGTCAATAGTAGATTTTTTTTTTTGCTTAATATAAGAAAAAAAATCCTCCCAGTTAGAGTTCCCAACGAATCATATGTGCAAGGGGACTGGAATGCTTCAGGAGGACTTTAAGTGAGGTTTGAATGACTACATGTTAAAGATGTTGTGGAAGAGATTCATATTCAGATGTAGGCTAAATTAGAATAGGTGATTCTTACGTCCCTTCCAACACCAAGAGTCTGTGATTCTATTCAAATAATGTTTTCACAAATTACTCATTTTAATTGCCAACCAATACTGTTTTGGGATTTTAATGCCAACCAATACTGTTTTGAAAAGTCATTTCCTACAATCTATCAAAAAATATTTGAAAAGACTGAGTTTGAGTGTGCATCACTTGAACAAGGTCCATTACTCATACAAAAGCTGACTGAAATTTTCCATGTTATATGGCAAGAGGAGTTTATCCCCTAGGAGTTCAAGGATGCCTCCATTGTCCACCTCCACAAAGGCAAAGGAAATAAAATGTCCTGTGACAATCACCAGGGAGAGTAGGGAGTCCTCTCTCTTAGTTACTGCTGGCAAGATTCTTGCCAGAATCCTCCTTAATTGGCTGATCCTTCACCTGGAAGATAGTCATCAACCTAAGAGCCAGTGTAGCTTCAGAAAGGACCGAGGAACTGTTGATGTGGTATTTGCTGTCTGACAGCTCCAGGAGAAATGCCAGGTCTGGACACGTTTGTAGATCTGACCAAGGCCTTTGATACTGTTTTGACTTATGGAAAATTATGTCAAAATATGGTTGCCCAGAGAAGTTTATGAGCATTGTATGTCAATTTCATGATGGCACGTTTGCCTGGGTTCTGGATAATGGACAATGCTCTCATGTTTTCCCAGTCACCAATGGAGTGAAACAAGGTGGTGGGCTTGCTCCCATGCTTTCTAGCATGATGATTTCAGTCATGTTGTCAAATACTTTCAGTGAGAATGCACACAGCATTGAGGCTAGCTATCACACTGATGGCAAATTCTTCACCTTGAAACAGCCACAAGCCAAGATTAAAGTGGAAGGAGTGTTAGTGCATGATTTTCTGCTTGCAGATGATTGTGCAATCAGTGCAGCCTCTGAAGCTGAGATGCAACAAAGTATGGATTGATTCTCCACTGCTTGTTTTGGCCTAAGAATTAACACCAAGAAAACACAGGTGCTCATCAGACACCACTACACCATCCATACATGGAACCATTGGTTACAGCAAATGGAGAAGTTTTGAATGCTGTGGATAAGTTCACTTACCTTGGTAGTGTACTTTCCAGGGATGTACATATTGATAAGGAGGTTGACACACATATTGCCTGAGTCAGCTTAGTGTTTAGGAGGCTACAGAGCCATTGTGCTGATCTCATGGTTGTATGCCTGTGAAAGCTGAAGAGTATACCAGCACCATGCCAGGAAAATAAGTTGCTTCCATTTGAATTGTTTTAGGAAGATTTCTGAAGATCACTTGACAGGGATAAGATACCAGATACTGAGGTCCTTTCTCAAACTAAACTGCCAAGCATTCAAATTCTCTTTCAGAGAGCACAACTCTGATGGACTGGCCACAAATGCAAAACATACACTTGTCAAAAAGACTATTTTGTGGAGATCTCACACAGCGTCAAAAGACGCAATACAAGGATACTCTCAAGGTCTCTGAAGAATTGTGGAATTGATTATGTGGCATGGAAGACATACACAGGACCGCTCAGCATGGCGTGCCTACATCAGAGAAGGTTCTGTGATCTATGAATTGGATAGAAGAATTGAAATAGTTAAAAAGAAATGCAAGATGTGCAAATTTAGCCAATCCACCCCAAATGTTCATATGAACTATTTGTGCCTGACTTGTGGTAAAACATCCAGAGCTCATATTAGTCTCATTTTGGTCCTCTTTGAGAACCAATCAACTTGAACACAAATTAAAGGCTGCCCTGGGTTTGCTAAGACAGCGTGAGTTTCCTGAATCTGAATGATCTGTTGCTTCTGTTATTGTCTCATTGGGGAAAAATATTGTCAACCATTGAAGGAATACTTCCATAATTCCTTTGTAATCACATAACTTTTATTGATTCCATGAGCAATTTCTTGTCTCAACTATCCTCTCTCAAGGATTTTGTTTTGATCTTTTTAAATGGGACATGTAGGAGTTTAACTCTACATATAGTTGGTCATAATAGCTATTGAAACCAATAGAAGCCAAATACATAAACTATAACTCACACTAAAGGTATTTAGCCTTCGTGTTGCTTAGTTGTTTAGTTGCATCCAACTCATCATGATCATTTCTCATCATAAGAAATAAATGTCTTTAACTGGCCACACATTCTATAGAACAAAGAACAACATATATTTTTGACAAATTTAGATAATCGCTATCTTTCTGTGTAACAGGACACATGAAGAGCTGCTTTGCCTGCTTCTAGGCAATTGCATGCGTTAGGTCAGCCTATAAGTACTTCAGGAATGACAAAACCTTCAGTTGCTTTAGTTCAGCCATGTGTGACTTTAGCAATGAAGGATACAAGGGCTGCTTTGGGGTGACCAAGCACTCTCCTTATTGGCCACTAAGCAGGATGACCCAATGGGTCATGAACCTTTGAAAGGAGCGACCCAGTCACAGCTTCTGTCTCTCTTTTCGTCTTGGCTCTGGATCAGGTCAGGTCTATTCAAATCGATTTCTGCAGTGATAAGAAAGAAGGTGAATATCCATCCTCTTCCCTTTCTGCTAACATTGACATAAATGGTTACTTTTCTCCCTACTAAGTTAACTAAAGTTTGAGCCTCTACCCTTAATTCTGTTGATACTAGGCTTAAATAAGCTAAGCTGAGTTGAGGTTTTCCTAGACTTTTATTTTTCTTTTGAAGTCCTAACTATTGTTTGTTTTTTAATAAGTTCTATTTGCTCATCTATTCAACAAGTTCCAGTCGCTCACCTTTGCCTCCTTGGTAAATGTCTAAATTCCTTTACAGTCAGGTTCCAGTCCATCTTTGCACTCATTCTCTTCACACACCATATTCCAAATAAATGAGCCTGCTTGTTATTTATTCTTCAGCATTCCAACACCCATCTCTATGCCTTTGCACAGCTTGTCTTTCATTCCTGGAAAGCATTGCCTCCTCATCTCTGTGCTTTGTAGAATTCCCTAACTTTCTTCAAGGTTCAACCCAAGTGCCATTTTTGTAGAGGAGTTCTATTCTGTTCCCTCAGTTGCTAATACCCTTTCTTCAGAAATTCCTATGTATCTGCTTTTTTACATACAGTAGCCTGTCTGGGACTATTTCCTGAAATCAGTATTCATAGGTTGTAGGTTGGATCACCAGCAAAGTGTCTACTCTCTCCAATTTAAAGGGACTCTGTGGTTCTATGATCCTAAAACTAGCTTAATAGCCCCACAAGTGTACTTAACCTTAATAGTTAGCTGGTAAACACAGCTCAAAGTAAAGGCATTTTGCTAATTTGGAAGAGTAAGAATAGTAGCTATAAAATGTTCCTTCCAAAAATCCAGGGAACACTCTCACACAAATAGACACTGAATTACTGGAAAAAATAATCACCAACTACATTAGGAGTGAGACACACATGTAGGGAATACCTGGGCAAGAAAAGGCACCTTCCTCTGATAATACAGGGCCTCAATGTCATTTCCTTTCTTGTGGTGACCTCATAATGCCCCCTTAGTACAATGTCTGCTGGTTTATTATTTATTTTTATACTATAAATAATATTTTTCCAATCACATGTAAAAAGATCGTTTCAACATCATTTTTATAAGATTTTAAGTTCCAAATTTTTCTCACTTCCTTCATCTCCTTCCTCCTTCCCCTCACTCCTCCTTAAGTTGGTAAAGAATCTGGTATAGGTTATACATGTGCAATCATGTTATAACACATTTCCACATTAGTCATGCTGTTAAAGAACAAACAGAACAAAAGGGAAAAACCATGAAAAAGAATAAAAGTGGAAATAATATGCGTTGGTCTACACTCAGACTCCTTAGTTTGTTCTCTGGTTGTAGATAGCATTTTCCATCATGAGTCTTTTGGAATTATTTTAGATGACTGTATTGTTGAGAAGAGCTATGTTTATCATAGCTGATGATCATACAATGTAGCTGTTACTGTGAATGATGTTCTCCTGGCTCTATTTCACTCCGCATCAGTTCATGTAAGTCTTTCCAGGCTTTTCTGAAATTCGCCTCCTCATCATTTATTATAGTACAATAGTATTCCTATACCCCAACTTGTTCAGTCATTCCCCAATTGATTGATATCCCTTCAATTTCCAATTCTTTGTCATCATAAAAACAGCTATCAGAAATATTTTTGTGCATATGTAAGCAAAGTACCCCAACATACACATGGGGGCCTGCTACCACAGGTTTTTTGATCTACTTCTCGAAAAGGAAAGGCAATCTTTGAGGGGTTAACAATCACTCTAATCAAGCACAGGTATCAGAGAAAATCAAAATTTCAGAGAAAATACAGAGAAATCAAAAGTCAACAGACATGCTTCCAAAATGTCTGACCATTAACATACATACATGTTTGCCAGAGAGGGAACATCTGGATTTCTCAAAGCTGGGGGACTCCTTGACAGCTTCCCAGAGTCCTCTTCTGGCCAAATCAACACTTCTAGTCAGTAAGCCCCCCTGGTTTACTATTTAACTGGGTTCTTTGCATCTGCTACTCTCCTCAGCTCAGCTCTCAACTCTGAACTGCTCTCAACTAGCTCCTCCTTGAGCAGTCATCTCTCTTCTCTTCTCTTCTCCGTTGCCAAGGGTTATGCTCCTTGAAGATGATTTCTACTCCCTACTTTCTGAGTCTGTCTGGCTCTGTCTCTCTGTGTGTTTCTGAATCCATCACTGTCTGTCTTGTTCTTTCAGTCTCTCTCTCTCTGTATCTCTCTGTCCCTGTCTCTCTATCTCTCTGTCTCTGTATCTCTCTCCCTCCCTCTCTCTCCTGGAAGTAAACCTGGGAAAGCTTCTCCCTCCTCCACTATGCCTCAAGTGCTTCCTAGGCTGGCAAGCCTAATTTTTTAAAGTTTACTGGGGGATGGTCAGCCTTTGGCTAGCAACCTTTGACTAACTGCCCTTCTAATTCCATCAAGTAAACGTCTTCACATTTTGTAAATGGACAACAGGAAGTACACCAGTCTTTATATTTAGTTTTAACAAATTAACACCACCTCTATTTTATCTTCTTACTTTCTCTCATAACATCAACTGTACTGGGGAAGCTAAGCCCTCGTCACCTCTCACCTGAACTGTTACAGTGGCCTCCTAATTGGTCTCCCTGCTTTGAATCTTTTATCCAGTCATCCTTCACACAGATACTGAAGTGAAATCCCCAAAGTGCAGGTGTGCCCATTTCATTTCCCTGCTCAAAAAGTTCCACAGGCTTACAATTGCCTCTAGGATAAAATTCAACTCCTCTTTTGGACATTAATGGTCCTTCGAAATCTTATTCCAATCTACTTTTCCCAGGCTTACTACACATTACTCCCCTTCACATAATCTGCAGTCTAGACAAAATAGTATATATAAATCAATCAATAACCCAAGAAGATTTATTAAGTACCTACTATGTGTCAGGCCCTGTGATAAGCACTGGGGATACAGTACAAAGGATAACGCAATCTCTACTCACATATTCTAAAAGAGAAGACAAAAATAAATACATAAGTGCATATAGTACAAATACAAAGTGAGCCAATGCACATTATTAAAATAATTTAATTACAAAGTGTGTTCATCCTTCATTGTCAAAGAAGACCATGCCATCAGAGAAATGGTGACATGATTTGCACTTCACTTTGTTCTGAGTGAGGGAGGGCTGTGCAGGTCACCAGCCTCACTTCTGCTCCAGAGCCATCTGAATCCAGTGACCAGATATTCATCAGGATGACTGGAGATGGCCCAGGATGAGGCAATTAGGGTTACGTGACTTGCCCAAGGTCACACAGCTAGTGAGTGTCAAGTGTCTGAGGTGAGATTTGAACTCAGATCCTCCTGACTCCTGCACTGGTGCTCTATCCACTGCACCACCTAGCTGCCCCCTAATTATGAGGTAGTTTGGGAAGGAAAGACCAGGGGTTGGGAGCACCAAATAATGCTTCATGCAGAAGGGGGTACCTAAACTACATTTTAATGCAAGAATGGGTGCTCCATGAGACAGAGGTGAGAACGAAATGCATGTCACAGATGTGGGATGGCCAATGCAAAGGCTCAGACATGGGAAATGGAGTGTCTGTGTGAAGAAAAGAGGAAAAAGTCATTTTTGCTGGATCACAGAGTCTGGGAGGAGGTACAATGTTCACTGAGGCTGGAAAAATGAGGGTTATGTTATCAAGGGCTTTGTAAGCTAAACATACAGTTGATATTTTATTCTCAAGGCAATGGGGAGCCCCTGGACTTGAATGAATAGGGTAGTCAAATGGTTAGATCTACATTTAAAGGACATTATTTTGATAGTACTACGTAGACGGCCTTGAGTGGTGAGAACTTTGAGGCAGGGGGACCAATTGGGAGAGTACTGCAGTAATCACGGGGAGAGTTCATGAAAACCTGAGCCAAATGATAGATAGCAGTGTGAATGAAGCGAATGGCCTGGATGCAAGAGATGTGGTGGTGGCAGACAGGGCAAGATCTGACAACTGACTGGGCATGCGGAGTGAAGGAGAGTGAGGAATGGAACATGATGCCCAAGTTCTAAAACTAGGATACTGGAAGGATGATGGTGCCTTTAATATAAACAGGGAATTTTGTTAGAGGGAAAGGTTTGAAGTTTGAGAGAGAAGATTGCAACCCACTTAAACATACAGTAAACATGCATGCATACATACATACATACATACATACATGTACAGTTTGTATATACATACATATACGTGGCTCATAGATTTTATATTTATATATAATACATGTACAAATATCTTTATCTCTCTATATATATCATATATATATATATATATATATATATATATATATATATATATATATATATATATATATATATATATATATATATATATATATCTTTGAATCATCTGCATAGAGATCATAGTTATGTGGTTAAGCCCATGGGAGCTGATTAGGTTATCCATAGAAAATAGAAATTAAAGAGTAAAGGGCATAGGATAGAACTGATATTCCAGCTCCCAATCTCATTTCTTTGCCTTGCATGTACTTTTGCCTTAGGACCCCTATCATCTTCCAAAGCTCAATTAAAATGTGTCCTTGGCCTGAGCTATCCAGCTACTAGTATCCTCACAGAAACTGCTTTGTAGTTTGTATATATTTTATACTCATTCGTGTGTGTGTGTGTTGCTTCTCCCTATAGAATATAAGGACTTGAAGAATAGGGGCTGTCATACTTTTATCTTTGTAGGCCCAGCAGCTACCATAGTGTCTGACACATACTGCGTGTTAATATATGCTCATTGATTGAGTAAGAGCAGATGTTCAGTAACTGCTTGTTGAATGACTGCTGAATCTCGGTGATGTTATGTTGCCATCTACTGATGAAATTATGTCTTGCTTTAACTAGTTTTTGATGAAATTATGTCTTGCTTACATAAGATCAGAAGATGACAGGTTTAGAGCTGGAAAATACCTCAGAGGTCATATAGTCCAACCTCCTAATTTTACAGATGAGTAAACTGAGGCACAGAGAGGTAAATGTTCCATCAGGAATTTTATCATATAGTAGAAATTTCCATTTCACATCTGGAAGCACCATTTATGAACCAGCTACCTACCTTCCAAAAATAGATGGGAAGCAAAATTAAGTAAATTGAATACAAATAACAAAAAAATTAACTCGGTCAACATATGAATTTATTCACGTTTACAGTCATAGAGGTGGAGAATGAAAGTTTAGATATTGATTATCATAGAATTTAATGTCCCTAAATGCCAAGTGTGATAAGGTAGTTATTAAATAACAGAGGAATTGGTAAGAGTAATTCAAGGTTAAGACTTAGCAGGGTAAGATTGAGTACGCAGGGTGAGACTGTTTTTATCTTTCTTTGTTTCCTTGTGCTTAGCATAAGTACCTGGTTCACTCTAAGTGCTTACTTAATAAATGCTTATTGATTTAACTCACTGTGACATAACATTTTAAGACTTACAAAGCACTTACTGACATGAAAATGTGTTCACTCAACTAGCAACTAAAATATTATTCTAAGAACGTATATGATCACTGTCAAAAGTATAATCTAAAAAATAAAACCTTATAATTAAATGACTACATATAAGAATCAATATTATTTTCCAAAATATATTACATATATTATCATAGCAATAACGTCATGTACCAAAATTATTTTATCTTATCTCAAAGGAAGAATGTCAGAAAACAAGAACCTAAACCCCAAATGTCTGGTTGAAAGTAGAAAACACGCCTTCTGATCAAGTGAGGAAGGAGAAAAGCATAAAATAAGTATGTGAATGTCCATTAAAAAATAAATGGTAATGGTTTTCCATAAGACAACTGAAGGAGAGGTCATATCTAAGCCAAACTCCCCATCAAAACATCAAAATAGCAAAAAATAAAACAAACAAAAACCACATCAAATAAGGTAAATCCACAATTTTAAAAAAGAGAAAGAAGAGAAATCCTTAAAATACAATTCAAAAGTGAATTATTGTTAATATTATTTGTTTAAGCTTCTTTAAAAGACAGTATTGGTTACATCATAATTTAATGTCTTCTCCTTATTTCCTTCCTCCCCCCTTTTTTTTTGAGTCTGATACTAAAGAGTAGTCACAAGCACCAGGTACTTTATCTTTTGACAGTCACTTATAATTTGGGAATAAATTTAGAGGTTTAATCTAATGTATTCACTTGCAAAAATATGATTTTAGGCTTTGCCTCTTCCCCCAGATATTCCAGATGTTGCTCAAAGTCAAGACAAAAAGACCCTGGCGCTAACAACACTGAAGATCTGGCACATATTTTAGCTGGCCATGGGAGTATTTTCCTCCTGAGGATGGATGGCATCTGTGGATTCTGAGAGAAATGTGGCATTTTGATTGTGATGTGTGTGTAAATAAATATATGTATATGTGCATGTATGTATATGTGTGTATACACATGCATATACACATACATATATTATATATATTATATGTCTATACGTGTGTGTGTATATATAGATATATTTACATATATATATATATGTGAATAAATGACATTCTCCTTTTACCAAAAAGTGTTCCACTGGCCTGGATTCCCTTTCCTTTGTTGTAAATGGGTTTCAGTCATAAAGAGAAGGCAGTAAAGTAAATGAGGTTGACGATGGTCTGATGATGATAGGGAGAACACAAATTCTCTTCAAATCCACCATATTTTTATAAATTATTCATCCTTATGTTTAGACCATCAGCCCATGCTTGTGGGGTTTGTTTGATTTTGTTTCTTAACGCAAGCAAGAACAGAGATATGATTAAGGTATTTTATTTGCCTTTAACTTGTGAGCTGTCCCAGAGACCCGACCATGTCTGAGAAGTACCTCAGCCCTACCTTTATCACCAATTTCATTGTCATCAAAATGCTGAAGTCTCGATCCTTGGCTGTTGATGTTATTTGTACTTAAAGTGTATCAGCAAGTCTGAAGATGAAGGGAACATTGTGGATGAAGAAACTGAAGAATCTTTCCTATTAGTGTAGTATTCAGCTAAAGGCCCTTCTGCAGAGAGAAACTCATGGTAACTTGACAAATAATATAGGTAGAAACACAGCTATCTAAACACTTCTTACAAAAATTGTTGGTCATAAATCATGATAATCCCTTAATGTGACTGAACATGTATGAAGGACCAAATGACTAAATGCTTGTTCTGAGTATAGATGGCACTTGTTTTTCAAATGCAGTTTGTATCAAACTTGAGAATTGCTTGTAATTGATGTAAATTTGGTATAAATTCATATTTTTCAATGAAAATGCACATTTTTTCCTTCAAAAGTATCTCATTTTAAAGTTGAGAACTATATGCCTTGAGGACGTGTAAATAGATATAGTATTCACTAAAACTAGAATTATAACTTTAATAGTCAAATCATTTCGAGCTTCTTGAGACATTCTTCTTCTCCCTTGACTCCTGAATTTTCCTGTGAGCTTAATAATGAAGAAGTATCTCTTGATTTCAACCAAGGTCACCTCACAGACATTGCTGTAATGCTTATACTTTTGATAAAGAATGACTGTTTGGCAGAGATTATCTAGGCTTCTCAAATATCCAGGAGGACTCTTTCCTTTCCATCTCCTACCCTAAGAACCTTTCTAGTTGTTTTAGCTGTGGAGAAATCCACTGAAGAAGGTACTGATCTAAGTCTCATTCCAACTATGGAGTCATTTCACAGAGAATGTTTGTGGAATATTCCTTCCAGAGATGTCCGCCACAAACCTTCCATAAGATTTTAAAGGTGAATTTAAATATGGACCCAGGGAAGCAGTTGCCATTTGGTCCAGGAATACAAAACCTTCTTGATGGTTCTAAGACTGGACACAGATAAGTGAATTGAGGAGCAGAGGAATATGAAAGGTCCAGTTTTCAAAAAAGCACTTGTTGGTTATGGTAAAGGATGACAGTACTGCTGAGTTGTATGAGTGCAAGGCTTTAAGTCTATGTCTTATTACAATAGTGCACATAATGTAGGATCATCAAACCATCAGTTTAAGATAACTCCTATCAGACTATTTGCCACTCAGGGGAGAATAACCCAGATTTTCAATTTCTGGATGTGATTGTTTTTTATCTGTCAAGAAAAGATAGTCAATTTCACTGTATGTACTGTTACTCAGCAATACCATGTCTAGCTCTCTTCCTAAAGATGTGCATTCAAGGACCCTGGGTTGACTACAAATTTTTGTCTCCTTTTTTCTTGATCTGAAGCCATATTTTCCAACACATTTTCCACCTTCTCCTATGTCTACTTTAGCATTGAAGCCACTGATTATTAAAATATATATTGATTTAACTTAGATATCATTATTGAATCTTTACATAATTTCTCCCCCTTCTCACTGTCTGAAAAAAGTAGTAATTATTTTCATGATTATTTTTTTGTTCATGATTATCGTGAGCATTCCAAAGCAAGATGAATGTTTCTTATGAAATTATATTTCTATTTGACTGAAGATACAAATTAAATTAACTTCTTTGCTTCCCACTCCAAGGAGTACTCGTGGGTGGTATGTGTATATGTGTGTGTGTGTGTGTGTGTGTGTGTGTGTGCGCGTATGTGTGTGTGTGTGTGTGTGTGTGTGTGTGTGTGTGTATTTGGCAGATCTTTTCATGGTAGCCAAAAATGTAAACTAAGAGAAGTTCCTCCTTTTAGTGATGTCTGAGTATTATGGAATATTATTTTACCATAAGAAATGATGAAGTGGACAATTTTAAAGGTAACTGAGAAGGGCTTTATGAATGAACAAGGAAAAAATGAACAAAGCTAGGACGATTTATATAATGATAATATATAACATAAAGCAGATTCCTCAGGAACCCCTGAGGTCCCTGAGTCCCTTTCAGAGGAATTGAGATATCAAAATTATCTAAATAATACTGACACTATTTGCCTTTTTCACTCTCATTCTTTCATGAGTCAACAATGGAACTTTTCAGAGGCTACATCACCTGAGAATTAAAGATTTATCTATAAACATGAAGACCAAACTGATATCTTTTCTACAGAATTTTAATTTTGCCTTACAAATGGACAAATCTGGAGACATGGCTGGACTTGTTTTACCTGTATTTGTCTGGTATCAGCACCAACTAATCATCCAAGATCTTTCATATGAATTCTTGGCAACAGACATTAGTGGTGCCGAAATATTCAAAGTGTTGAATAAATTTTGAATCTCATAGCTTATCCTGGATAAACTGTGTTGACATTTTGCACTAATGCTACAAAGGCATTCATGGATAAAACTGCTGGTGATAGTGTGAATCAAAGCATTGGAATAAAAATGTGCTCGTTGTTACTGGATTTTTTTTCACCACGACACATTTACAGTGTAAAAAAAAATCCAGTTTTGCTCATGAATATCCTTGACAAAGTAATAAAGATCATGACCTTTGAGTATATTTTTTAATATGACATTCCTCAGTGGGAAGTAAGTATTAAGCACTTTTGCACGCGATGATAATTGTCAAGTGTTTACACAAGCATTTGAGTTGCAAGATGAATTAGCAGTTCTCTTTCATATTTACTTGAAGGAATGACAAACTAAGGGATTCTGGCAAATATTTTCTGAAAAATAAAGTGAGCCTACCCTTTCAAAAGAAACATCTGACAGTATTTGCTGCCAATGACAAAATTTTAGCTTTCAAGTGAAAATCAGAATTTTAGAAAACTGGCAAGTGCAGCCAGGAATTTGATAGATTCCCAATACCTAAATAATTTTCTTATGAGATCAGTGGTCATATTAATAAATGTGAATTTTTGATATTGCATGATGAAGCGTGTCAACATTTGAAAGATCTGCATAATTCAGTGAGCCAATGTTTTCCAGATGATCAAAGCATGATATTACAAAGTCTTGTGTGCATAAAAGGTCCTTTTGAAGTAAAAGATAGACTAATAGATTTTAATGTGACAGTATGTAAATCACATTGATTTGGTTTCAGGTTCTACTTCTATCTTAAATGATAGAATAATATCCACAACTATTTGAAAAGGTTACTAAATTACTCCTCCCTTTTCCAACCACTTATCTGTGAGGCCAGATTTTCTTCATATACTTCAACCAAAACAACATAGCACAACAGATTGAGTGAGAAACAGATATGAGAATCTAGCTGTCTTCCATGAAGTCTGAAATTGAAGAGATCTGGAAAACATGTGAAATAATGCTATTCTCACTATTTGGCGGGGGAGGGGGTAAGCGATATAATGATTATTCATTTAAAATATCATTTATGTTCACATGAAATGGGTTTGTTATTCTTTAATAAATACATATTTTTAAAATTTATCATTTTAATTTTTATATGATAAATATAGATAGCTATAACCCACATAAATAAAAGCTTTTTTGAGTCCTCCATATTTTTTAAAAGGAGTCTTGAGGCCAAAAGCTTTTAGAAAACATTGTTAAAGAGAAAAACACTGATCAATGTATTAATATGTCCAACTCCAAAAGAATGAAGATGAAACTCAACATTCACTTCTTGACAGATAAGTTAAAATATTAAGATATAGGCAGAGACATACATTTTCAAACATGGCAAATGTGGAAATTTGTTTTGTTAATCCATGCAGTTATGTATTGGGGGATATATAAAAATTTGCTTAATTGGAGGGAAGAGTAGTGGAAGAGATAGATTAACTTTTCAAAAATTATTGTTATTTGAAAAAAATTAAAACTAAAATACCAAACCTTCAAAAATATTATTAATGTTAATATCAGTATGACTCAGTTCCTCTACTTTTTATTATGTCATTGGCTTTTGGATAAAGATCTTAAATTTAAAGTATTAAAAGTTAAATTAGTATTTTTGGAAAATCCAATGATTCTGATTCTTGATAATCTCTTCCTTTGACATCACTCCATCATTCTCCCTGCAGAGGGAGAAAGAAGTTGTGCATCACTGAGGGTCATTTTGGGCTTTTATTCATGTCATTAGATGCCATGACCAAGGAGTTCAGTACCTAATGACAAGCTCAGTGGTGATGAGTTCCTACGTATTTGGCCAGTCTGGCCATCTGACATTGGTCACAGTTTGGGCCTTATTAGAAGTCTTTTTGGTATAATAGAATCTCCATTCACATTGCTCTTGAAAAGCCAATAGCACCTCCATTGCTAGCTTAACACACCAAAGCAGAAGCTCTGTTAAGGAATAACAATGATAATAACGAACAAATTACATTTCTATTGTATACTTATATTTTCACTTAGAAAGATTTATAAGATAGAGATAGGAAAAGTGTCCCAAAAGAGAGGAGTAGGCCCCCAAGGAAAAGGAGAAAATGCAGTAAGATATAGAGGAGGGAATGAATAACCTTAATGTAAGAAGACCTGTTTTCAAATCTTGGGTCTACCTCTTATTCCTTCTGGTCTTGAATAAAGTATGTTAAACTGAGAGCCATTCTTCCCTTATGTGAAAAATCAGGGTGGAGTGCGGCTGGAAGACGAGGAAGGGGTGAGCTCAGTGATGTCTAACTAAGCTCTCATACAGCTCTACAGTCTAGGAAGAAAACGTCAGTTTCTTATTTTGTTCTTTGTTTTTACCTCCGAGAATTAAGGGTCAGGATTCTTAAACTTCTGGGAGCCAAGACAGTGGAGTAAGCAGTAGGTCTCACTCTCCCTTAGAGACTTTGAAAAAGCCAGAGAATATTGCCCCAGGAAAAATCCTGGAATAGTGAGTGGAACAAGCAGAAAGATAGGATCCAGCAGTCTTTTAGGTCTGGAGGCTAGAGGGATTAACAGAAAAGGTCCCTCTTGCTGAAGGGGACCAGTACAGGATGGGAGGCATCCCAGCAAGCTAGCAACAAGCCCCACTTCCGTGAAGCAGCAGGGGATCCTGAGCTGTAGGAGGCACAGGCAAGCACCCACACCAGCCACCACCCCAGCTCCAGCTCAGCACCAGGTAAACTACTGAATGGCTACAACATCTGACTGCCAACACCTGAGGCCACAACACAGAAAATCAGTAACCAGGGCCCCAGCCCCCAGCACCAGACGTCTGGGACAGAGCCTCCTGGACTCCAGGAGCAGAGGTCAAATGTAAAAGCCAGAAAAAAGGCAAACAACGTGAGGAAGGAGAATCAAAGAGATTTAAGGGTCGGTGGGAGGAAAAGTAGGATAGAACTACTCTGGGGAACATCATGGTATCCTTTCAAGGGACCATTCATGAGAGCTCTAAAATCCTTCTTCAGTTTTGATGTGAATGTCCCAGAGGGGAAGTTCACTTCACTGTTGAAGGGGGAAAAGTTCACAGAAAACAATGAATTCTGCAGTGTAAGTCTTTACTTGCAACTTCAAAAAAGAATCTCAGGAGTAGAGATTCTGCTCCTTCATTTTCCCTCCAGAGCTGAATCGAGCTTCTGCTACCAATGACAGGAAGTAGTTTATGATACTTGGGTATAACCACTTCTCTTTTTCAGTGGTTATTCACAAACTGCACAGCTGGATGCTTGGCCCCTAAAAACACTTTTCAGAAAATAACATTTAATTCTCATAAGTCATACAACAAACACCCCTCCAGTCCTTCATAGCCTAAGTACTATACCTAGAAGTGAAGAAAGGAGGAGCCATCTGTCCTAGAGGCAATGACTGGGCTTTGGTCCTGGGTTTAGGAAGACTTGAGTCCAAGCTCAGACTCAGAAACTTATTAGTTCTACGACCCTGGGCAAGTCACTTAAGCTCTACCTGTCTCAACTTCCTTAAAATGCAAAACGGGGATAAAAACAGCATTTACTGCTCAGGGTCATTGTGAAGATCAAATACAATAATTATAAAGTGCATGGATGCATAATAAGCCCTATGGAAATATATTACTATATCATTAATTGTATATTTCTATTGTCAGTTACTGTTAATATATATAATATGTAAATATTATATATAATACATATATAAATATATATAATAGAAATATAATACACATAAAGGCTACATCTATTTCTATATGTTTCTATAATATATTATATTGCCACATGATATATATCATATAATATATACTATCATGCAATATATATATAAATGTTATATACATACAACATTTATTTGGAATTTATATTCTTATTATGTATTAATAATGGACTTCTACCCTAGTTGGCTCTATTTTGCCTCTTTTGACCTCTCAGAGGCATGATGGTGTAACTGATAGAAAGTCAGTCTTGAAGCCAGAAAGGTCTGGGTTCAAGCTCTAGTTCTGCCACAAACAACTGGTATGACCCTGGGCAAGCTGCTTAACCTATTTGTGCTCCAAGCAACTTTCTAAGACTATGTGTAGCTGTAGCTACCGATGGCCCAGAAGAGAAAGTTCTCATCATCAAAATCCTTGACACAGTCAAATATGCGTCAAAAATGTATATATATGGTTGTATCAGTGGAAATTTAAAAAAATACATATTACAGTTTTGCTTTGCCCCTGTCCCAAAAAGACCAGGAAACCTTTCCACCTGGCTTGCAGATGCAACTTCCTATATATATATATTGCCTCTTCCTGTTAGATTATGAGCTTCTCAAGAGCAGGGACAATTTTACCTCTAGTTCTTAACAGTGTTTTGCACATAGTAAACCCTTAATAAATATTTTTCCCATTAATTCATTGAAATTTGTAGAGCACTAATCTTATCAGTGGTAGGAATTTCCTCATTGGGAGTTCTCTTTAGCAGGTGTGTGAGACTCACATAGAAAGAGGGGCCATTATTGACTTAGAAAACCACATGGTAATGTTATCTCTGTATTATTGTATTTTTATTTATTTTTGTTAAGTATCTTCAAATTACATCTGTTTCCAGCTGTGTGTGTCTGACATCTCTGCTCTATATTAATGAAAATGCAAGTTTAGGCCAAAAACATGGTGATAATAGTTCACATTTACATAGTGCTTTAAGGTTTACAAAGTGTTTTACATATATTATTTCATTTGATCAACCAGTTGATACATATTTCTTGTATGCCTATATCACATTCTCAATACTTTCTCACTATGAATGGTACCTTCCTAGTTTAAATCATGTGATCCTATAAACATAGCACCATATGCACAGATGACTAGCTGCCTACATTCTTGGCAAAGGGGATACTGGCAAGCAATTTCTTTTCTTCCTTTTGCCACTTTCTGATTACATTTTTGGAATCTGTATCTCTACTTCTCATTTGCCTTTTAATTATGCAAACATCAGCTGTTTGTCCCTGGGGTATTTTCCATCTTTTCTCAACAATAAGCAATCATCTATTATGTGCCTACTATGTGCCCACCATCATGCTAGGTACTGTGTAGTGTAGAAATACACTACAAATTTTAAAGTCTTGAAGATTTTTTAAATAAGGAGAAGTGAAAGATTTGAGAATAAGAAGTACGATGTTGTCTTCTTCTGGGATTTAGATCCAATTTTTATCCCTCCAATAAACATTCATAAAATGTAGCAAGAGTCACTAGAACAAAACAGTCACATTCACACATAATTTTTTTAAAATGCAAGACAAAGGGTTCACCGCTCTAGTCACACAACAAAATAAAACATTATGGAGGCCTGGCTAAATCTGAGAATCAAGTAACAAGATTTCAAATCAGTTGGGTAATCAGAACGGATAACAAAAAATGACTCAAAAAGATTCAGTTGTTCACATATTATGCACAGGATCTAGTTAAAATTCATCAGTTTCACATCTAAGACCCTCCAAAATTGGCACCCAATCTATCATTCTAACCTTTCTTAAAATTGCCTGCCTTCCCAAATCCTCTTCAATAGTCACACCAGTGTACAAACTGAAGGAGAAGACTCTTCTTTCATTCACTTGTACTTTTCTTCTTTTCATTCTGGAATGTCTTTTCCTTTCCACCTTTCTACATTCGACTTTAAAAGTTAACTTCCTCCTTTAAACCTTCTTGATTTCCCCCAATCTGAAGGGCTCTCTGCTTCATCTGAGCACATCACATGACCTCCCATAGCAATTACTGCATGCAACACTCATTGTGACAGTTCTAGTATTATTTAAATATTATTTGCATATTTTTAATATATTTTTTAATATTTTTGTACTTTCCCATCTTGTTTTCTGTCTCTGTACTAGACCATAAGCTCCATGAGGACTAGAACTCATGCAGAAAATTCTGTAGGTCAATGAACACTCATCCTTTATATTCTCTCTCCCCACAATCACTACTTCTCACCTCTTATTGAGGACATTTTCAGAATAGCATTTCTTCTTCCTCCACACAAAAGTCTAAGCTTACCTAAGCAAAAGAGAAGGTGGTTACTATAGAACTTCAGTCTATAATTTGTCAATGTTCTGGGATCATAAAACCTTAAACTTAGAGCTCAAAAGGGTCTCAGATGTCATCTAGTCCAACTCTCTCATTTAACAGATGAGGAAACTGAGACCCAAAGAGGCTAAACAACTTGTCTAAGTCATAAAGGTCACCACAGAGATAGGATTTGAACCCTTTTATTTCAAATCCAGTGTCCTTTCCATGTCTACCATGTCAGTGCATGTGACATAAACTGTGGGGATCTTTCGTGGAAGAGTACTATGGATCATAGATTCAAGAATGTTTAAGAAAGAACAGATTTGAACACAGATAACCAAAGTTTCTCTTCGGAAAACAGGGAGAAGAAATTGTTATCTGGACTGTATCCATGTATCCTATACAGAAAAAGGTTTTGATAACATATAGGTAAACATTTACATAACACTTTAGAGGCAACTGGTGGTCAAGTGGATAAAGCCATGAGCATGGAGTCAGGAAAACTTGAAATTAAATCAGGCCTCAGATATTTGTGACTGTGTAATCCTGAACAAGCCACTTAAACTGTTTCCTCAGTTTCCTCAATTGTAAAATGGGAACAATAATAGCTTCTGCCTTGCAGGGCTGTTGTGAGGATCAAATGAGATAATGTTTGCAAAAAGTGCTTAATATAGTGTCTAGCTCATAGTAGGTGTAATATAAATGCTTCTTCCCTTCCTCCATTTAAGGTTTGCAAAATACTTTAAATAAATTGCCTTATTTCATCCTTAAAACAGACCTGTGAAGAAGGTACTAGAGGTATAATTTTCTCCAGCTTACGGTAAGGAAACTGAGGCTCAGAGAGGTGACATGACTTGAAAATATGAACTTTGTTTTTGAGTGTTGACTACAAAGGCATATTCTTCCCCCTCCTATGGACATTAGTTTGCTCAGACCTAAACAAGAATTTCTTAAGAGGGTATATCTGAAAGAGAGATACAAGTGACATCTAAATGGGAAGAAAGCTCACAGATCTTGGTTGGAGAAGTGAATAATGGAATGGAGAGAGCTGGCTCCATCATAGTCCCAAAGGCACGGAAATGATATTTTATGACACATTTGTTTATCTTGTTTTTCAGGGTTTATCATGACCCTAAACAAATAGACCCATCATAAAAAAATTTAAAGCTAGTGGCCCATCATCTCTCAAAGAGAATTTAGAAGGAGAGAAATGCTATGTGGTTGAGGCTCAAGCTAAAGTTTGCAGACTACACAGCTCAGAAGCCCCATGTGTGAATATCATGAATATTTTCAATTCAACAAACATAATTAAAGAATCATTTATTTTCAATGTAATGGGCTGGGGATAAAATGACTCCTGCAACATTTGGCTTGCTTAAGTTTACAACCTAATTGGAAGAAGTAATTGTGATACAAGGGCAGAGTTTAAGCTGAATGGAGAAATTTAAGTAAACTGCTATAAGAAGCTTAAGTAGGTAAATGAAGGATTCATGGAGAAGATGGACTTCATGAGCTGAACGTCAAAGGAAGGAAGCAACTTCAACATGGATATGAAATGAGGAGAAGATAAGAGAGATAGTCATTAAAGATGTTGGAAATGGCAAAAGAAATAGACCATCCAGGTTCCAGGAACCAAGATGGCAGAGTAAGCAGTACACCCTCACCCTTCCTTATTGATTTTGAAAAACCAAGAAAATAATGCCCCAGGAAAAGTCCTAGAACAGCAGAACCTGCAGAAAGATGGGGTGTAGCAGCCTTTTAGCTTGGGGGAGTTGGAGGATTAATGAGAAATGTTCCTGTTACTCTCATGGAAGGGGAGCAGTACAGGACAGGAGTTGTCCCAGCCAGCCAGTGGCAAGCCCCACCTCAATAAACTAGCAGGTGATCCTGAGCCCCAGAGAATAAGTGTAACAGAAAAACACCAACACTAAGACTCCTGCATGCCTTGGCACAGACAGGAGAACTGGCAGACTCCAGCTCAGAAAACCACCATGTGTGCCACTGGGCAGGAATCTTCCAGCGACTGAACCTCTCTGTGCTTCAGCACAGTCCCTGGTAGGCAGAGTCCTCCATAGGCCAGATTCCCACCCCGTACCCTGTGAGCCCCAGGGAAACACAGAAAAACTTCACCTGGCCTCAGGCGCATATCAGACACCACCACCAGCTCCTGCTCAGTGCCACATAAGCTATCAGACTACTACAGCCTCTAGCTGCCAGCACCTGAGGCCCCAGTACACAAAAACCACCCTGGCTCCCAAGCACAAGAAGCTTGGTACAGTGTCCCCTGTGTCCCAGAACCAGAGGTCATCTTTGAAAGCCAGGAAAAAAGCAAATACCATGAACAAAAAGCAACAGAAAAACAATAGTGATCATAGACAACTATTATGATGACAAGAAAGATCAAAACACAAATACAGAACAGAATGCATTATCAATATACCCACATCTGAAACGTTAAAGGGGAATATGAACTGATCTCAAGTCCAAAAAGCCTTCTTGGAGGAACTCAAGACTGATTTTAAAGGTCAAACAAGAGAGATTGAAGAAAAATTGAGAAAAGAAATGAGAGGTATGCAATAGACAGTCAATAGCTTGGAAAAGGAAGGACAAAAATTTACTGTAGAAAACAAGTCCTTAAAAAATACAATTGGTCAAATCGGGGGAAAGTACATTGAAGAGAACAACTCCTTAAAAAGTAGAACTGGCCAAATGGAAAAGGAAGTAAAAAAGCTAACTGAACAAAACAATTTGTTGAAAATTAAAATTGGGCAAGTGGAAGCTAATGACTCTATGAGACATCAAGAATCAGTCAAATAAAATCAAAAGAATGAAAAAAATAGAAAAAAAACATAATCTACCTTATTGGAAAGACATCTGACCTGAAAAATAGATATAGTAGAGATTATTCAGGTTACCTGAAAATCATGATTAAAAAAAGAGCCTGGACAACATCTTTGAAGAAATCATCAAGGAAAGCTGCCCTGAGGTCCTACAACCAGAGGGTAAATTAGAACTAGAGGGTAATTTAGTTATCAAAAGAATACATCCATCACCTCCTGAAAGAGATCCAAAAGGGAATATTTCAAGGAATAATGTAGCTAAATACCAGAATTATCAAGTCAAGAAGAAAATACTCCAAGGAGCCAGAAAGAAATGATTTAAATATCATGTAACCACGGACAGAATCATGCAGTACCCTGCAGCTTCTATATTCTACAAAGAAAGAAGAAAACCAAATTACTAGTATCAAAAATGAAACGTGTGAAAAATTGAAGCAATAATTTGGACTTATTTTGCCCAACTGTATGCCAATGAATTTGACAATCTTAGTGAAATGGATGAATATTTACAAAAATATAAATTGCCCAGATTGACAGAAGAGGAAGTAAAATACTTAACCCCATTTCAGAAAAAGAAATTGAACAAGCTATCAATGAATACCCTAATAAAAAATCTCCATGGTCAGATGTATTTACAAGTGAATTCTACCAAACATTTGAAGAAAAAGTAATTCTAATACTTTATAAACCATTTAGGAAAATAAGTGAAGAAGGAATCCTACAAAATTCTTTTTGTGATATAAATATGGTACTAATACCTAAACCAGAAAGAGCCAAAATAGAGAAAGAAAATTATATACCAATTTACCTAATGAATATAGATGCAAAGATTTTAAATAAAATATTAGCAAAGAGATTGCAGCACCTTATCACAAGGATAATAAACTATGACCACGTAGGACTTATGCCAGGAATGCAAGCGTGGTTCAATAATAGAAAAACTATCAGAATAATTGACCATATCTACAACAAAACTAACAGAAATCATATGATTATCTCAGTAAATGAAAAAAAAGCTTTTGACAAAATACAAGACCCTTCCTATTAAAAACACTTGAGAGCATAGAAATAAATGATAAATTTAAATGATAAATAATAAAATTGATTAAAATGATAAATAATACCTATCTAAAACCATCAGCAAGCATTATATGTAATGGGGATAAGCTAGAAGCCTTTCTGATAACATCAACGGTGAAAAGGATGTCTATTATTACCACTGTTATTCAATATTGTACTAGAAAGGCCAGCTTGAGCAATAGGAAAAGAAAAAGAAATTGAAGGAATTAGAATAGGCAAAGAAGAAACAAAGCTATCACTCTTTGCAGAAGATATGATGGTATACTTAGAGGACTCTAGAGAATCAAGTAAAAAAACCTACTTGAAATAATAAATAACTTCAGCAAAGTTGAAGGATATAAAATAAACCCACAAATCACTGGCATTTCCATATATTACTAAAAGTCCACAGCAAGAGGTAGAAAGGGAAATTCTATTTAATGTTACTGTAGATACTATGAAATATTTGGGAGTATACTTGCCAAGACAAACCCAAAAACTATATGGATACAATTACAAAACACTTTTCACACAAAACAAATAAAATCAGATCTAAATAATTGGAAAAACATCAGTTGCTCATGGGTAGGCTGAATTAATATAGTAAAACTGTCAACTCTACCTATATTAATTTTCTTATACAGTGCCATACCAATCAAACTACCAAAAATTATTTTATAGAGCTAGAAAAAATAATAACAAAATTCGTCTTGAAGAACAAAAGGTCCAGAATATCAAGGGAATTCATGAAAAGAAATGCAAGGGAAGGTGGCCTAGCTTTACCAAATCTTAAATTGTATTATAAAGCAGCAACCATCAACATTATTTGGTATTGGCAAAGAAATAGAATGGTGGATCAGTGGAATGGGTTAGGTACACAAGACACAGCAGTCAATGACTACAGTAATCTACTGTTTGATAAACCCAAAGAATCTAGCTACTATGATAAGAATTCACTATTTAACAAAAACTGCTGGGAAAATTAGAAAATAGTATGCAGAAACTAAGCATAGAACAATATGTTACAACTTATACCAAGATAAAGTCAAAATGGGTACACTATTTAGATATAAAGGCCGATACTATAAGCAAACTGGGAGAGCAAGGAATAGCTTATCTGTCAGATTTATGGAGAATGGAAGAATTTATGACCAACAAGAGATAGAGAACATTATGAAAATCAAAATGGATCATTTTGATTTAAATTGAAAAGTTTTTGCACAAAGTCAGTGCAACCAAGATTAGAAGGGAAGCAGAAAGCTGGGAAAGAATTTTTATATTAGCATCTCTGATCAAGGCATCATGTCTAAAATATATAAAGAACTGAGTCAAATTTACAAGAATACAAGTATTCCCCAATTGATAAATGGTCAAATGACATAAACAGGCAGTTTTCAGGGGAAGAAATTAAAGCTATCTATAGTCATATGAAAAAAATTCTCTAAATCACTACTGATTAGAGAAATGCAAATCAAAGCAACTCTGAGGTACCACATCACACCTATCAGATTGGCTAACATGAAAA
Source organism: Notamacropus eugenii (assembly GCF_028372415.1). Lineage (NCBI taxonomy): Eukaryota > Metazoa > Chordata > Mammalia > Diprotodontia > Macropodidae > Notamacropus > Notamacropus eugenii. The sequence continues at coordinate 109,037,531 of NC_092872.1, read as the reverse complement.
AAAACAGGAAAATGATAAATGCTGGAGAAGATGTGGGAAAATTGGAACACTAATACATTATTGGTGGAACTGTGAACTGATCCAGCCATTCTCATGAGCAATTTGGAACTATGCACAAAGGGCTATAACTGTAGATATCCTTTGATCCAGTAATACTACTTTTAGGTCTGTATCCCAAAGAGATCATAAAAATCGGGAAAGGACCTACATGTACAAAAATATTTATAGCAGCTCTTTTTGTGGTGGCCAAGAATTGGGAATTGAGGGGATGCCCATCAATTAGGGAATGGCTGAACAAGCTGTGGCATATGAATGTAATGGTATGCTATTGTTCCATAAGAAATTAGGAGCAGGCAGACTTCATAAAAACCTGGAAAGGTTTACATGAACTGATGCTGAGTGAAGTGAGCAGAACCAAGAAAACATTGTACACAGAAACAGCAACACCATTTGATGACAGACATTACCTCTTCTTAGCACTGAAAGGGTCTAAGACAACTCCAAAAGACTCAAGTAGGAAAATGCTATCAACATCTAGAAAAAGAACTATGGAGTCTGAATGCAGATTGAAGCATACTATTTGCCCTTTTTTGTTTTTATTGTTTTTTCTTCTTTCTCATGGTTTCTCCCATTGGTTCTAATTCTTTACAACATGACTAATGTGAAAATGTTTAATATGAATGGATATTTAGAGCCTATATCAGATTGTATGCCATCTTGGGGTGCAGGGTGGAGAGGGAGAGGGAGAAATTTGGAACTCAAAATCTTATGGCAGTAAAAAAGAGAGAGAATAAGCCCAAAGAGACTAAGGGAGCAATACTTCCCTATGTGAGGTGCATCTCAGGAACATGAGGAGAGGACCTCAGGGGTTCTGGGAATTGCCTCTCCACTTAGGCTCCCTTCATAAGGGCCCCATTTCCATATGTGCTCACTCACCTGTCCCGGGTCTGTCCCCGGGACCTTCGAGTGAGAATCTCCCTTCGGTGGGCACCGCTTCGGACGTCTCCGGACCTACCCCGGGGGACACGGCGGCAGGCAATAATCAGGCAATGCGCAGGAGGTTCATAGCTTTATTGCATGGAGGAGTCCCACGAGCAGTTCAGGGCGTTGTCTTATATAGGGAGGTTCTTCCGGGCTGCCATCCTAACCCGCCCCGAGGGCGAGGCCTACCACCCGATTGGATCCAGCCCACCCGACCAATCCCGTGGGCTCACAACTCCTCTATGGGAGCCGTGTCTCCCTCGGATTGGTGGGCTGCCACTCCCGGGGAGGCCCCTATCCGCCCAGGCGCCTAGGACCGACCCCCGTCACTCACCCCGTTAACAGTGTGTATTTTTCTGGTAGATGTTCCCAAAGTTTATTGATGAGGAGGGCAATGCTGTACATTGAACAAGAACTGGCTTCATTAGTTAATTACTATAATTTGATTGAAGAATTTAAGGGATTTAAAGGATACATTATTCTCTAGGATAGGAAGATGAAGAAATTCTAATCCAGTTTGATCAATTTCAGTAAAGTCATCAATTGGCTAAAGAAAGATCATGAAAATTGACTGGATTTTTATGTATTTCTGGTGATCATCATAGCTAAAATTTGGCATTTTCTGTCTTGCTTATTAATTTGTATTTTTAGGATAAAGTTAGGGTGTTCACTTAAAAAATTAGTTGTTTTATTTACTTTAGTTCTATGAATGAAAAGATTATCCTTTATGATTGAGTATTCAATGAATATTTGCTTTTTAAGTTTAAAAACAATTCCTGTTTGCATACCCTTAAAAAAGAAATAGAAATAAGAAAGAATAGAAGAAAGGGGGGACAAAGTTCCATTTTGGCTAGAACATAAAGAATGTGGAAAGACCTATGAGGCCAGACTGAATGAGTAGGCTGAATGTGGAGCATAAAGAGCCCTGCTAGTTTTGAATCTATACTTTATTTGGTAAATAATAATTCATATTTAGGAAGTTCTTGCAAACTTTAAAGTTCTATATAAATATTACTATAATTGTATTATTGTTATTAACTTCATGAGGTAGGTGGTATAAATATTATTAGGTCCATTTTAACAGAGGAAAAAACTGAAGCTATGAGAGCTTAAATAATTTATTTTGCAACTAATAATTATCTAAAGTGGGATTTGAACTCAAACCTTTTGGGTCTAAATCTAACAATCTCTATGATACGCCACAATGTCTCTTATATAATAAAAACTTACAGTAAACATATGTGGGCTGGTAAATGCTAACAACTTGCTATCCAAAAAAATCCAAAAAACAAAAACACGTGACACACTTTCAAGTTTAATCTGCATTATCTATATGTCTTCCAACATTGTCTTAAATCTAGGAAATCAACAATGCAACAAAACAAGCCTTGATCTATAGTGTTTGCCAACTTCTAAAGCGTACATTCTCATACTGAAAATTTAACAATTGATTGGAATGAGCTGATATGAATCAGATCCAGAATATCCCTGGTTATTAAACTCTTTAAGGTCTGTGAAGCATTTTATATACATAATTTAATAGAATATTCAATTCTATGACACAGAATGAGACAAGTCACATAGTAAGGGCAAAAGGTGGGACATAAATCCAGGTCTCTCCTATCTCCAAGTTTAGTATTATTTTCTCTTTTCCAAGCTGTCTCCTCAAGATTGGAAATGGGGAGTCACTTGAAGTGTTTGAGTAAGAATTGACATGATTATCTCAATGTAAGATTACTCAGTAATTTTGATAGAGGAGAGATTTGACAGAGACCTAAAGTGAGGAAGAATAGTTAGGAGGTGATCAAAATAGAAGAGATCAGGACCTGAATAAGATGGTTGTTGTAGAAGTTGAGATAGGCAAATTGCAGAGGCTGACACAACAGAACTGGAAAGTTAACTCCATGCAAAGAATGAAAGAGAAAAGAACCATACATGACTTCATAATGAACCAGTTTGCCAGTGTTACCATTAAGAAAAATAGAGCAATTTCTGTCCCTGCTTGAGGTTTTTCAAATGAAGAAAGGTAATAGATTTAGATGAGGTATAGAATTTCTGTTTCGGGTTTTTAAAGCATCAGAATTCTATTTTCTTCACACCAAAATTCCTCAAAGGCAAAAGTAAAATGAGAAACCAAAAGGAAATTAAATTCATGTTAAACACATTGAAAATAGCAGTAGAGAAAGTAGTTTCCACTCTGGTCAAGTGAACTAAATTTAGCTGAGGTAAACCCAATGCAGTGAACTCAGCAACTCAGGGTACCCAGAGAAACCAAAACCATAGGACTATGATGTAAGGCCTGGAGCCTAGGCAAGCAAAAGAGTTGCATTAGTCATATCTGTATAAATCAGATAGCTGAGGGGGATTGTGTGGAGTTTCAAGGGTACAGATAATAAGCACATACATGCACAATCACCAAGAAAATACCAAGATAGGCAATTTGTGTGGGCACCTACAACACCAATAGAACCCTGGATATCCTATATTTTAGCAAGTGTCAAAGGGGAATCCATGGGACAAAAAGTTCTCTGCCTTACTCTACTTCATGTTGAGAGTAAGAACTGAGCTCAATCTCATATTATTAAAAGTTGTTCTTGGCTCCCTAGATATGAAATCTTACCAATGTGACTTCACAGGAACCTTGTTTCTCAATTGAGAGTAGGTAAAAATCACAGAGTAATAGAATGTTGGAGTAAGGAGAGACTTTAGAAATCATTCCTGTTGAATCACTGAATCCTCAAACAGGCATTTAAATATTCTTTATGAATTTTGAGACTACCAAATAGTGCATATATGGCTTAATTGGTTCATTTTTATGCTTCCATTAAATGTGGTCTTTGTTTTTCTCTAATGATAATGAGAAATTTTATTTTTGCTTTGTCTGATAGCACTTATCTTCTAGATAACTGTGCTCCTTCCCATTAACTCTGCAATCTCATCTATGAGTCCATGCATGTGACCATACATATGCATATGCTCACACCATCCTGAAAGCCAGTTTTCCCCAGGAGCTCACATAACACTTCTCAATGATCAAGATGATGTGCTGAGAGGCATAGATCTCTTACAGAGAAGGAATTGCCCATTGCACCAACTATTCCCTGTATATGCTCATCACAACTCTTCCCAGCATATACACATTCCCCACTGCAAGGAGACTTTCGTTCTCTGTGGGAATGCTCTTTAGTCACTACATGAACCAGGAATTGCAGGATGATCCAAGGCACGAGCACCCAGTTTAATTCGTACATACTAAGCTACAGCATGCAAGGGGGAGGGGGAAGAATTGAGGAGTGAGTACTTTAAAGATGAGCAGTCTCTGTACTTCATTCATAAAGAACTGCCTTGTCAGGTTATGTTCCTGTTTTGTCTTGAGATTTCAGCAGTACTTTCTCTGTATCTAGTGCCTGATTATTCTTGGAGAAGTTCATTAAATCTCTAGAAAGTATCCTATCCACACTAATTGATCCTTCAACACTAATTTAAGACCTTATGTTCTAATATCTGGAGACAACTGTAGCATCAATGTGATATTCACAGTGCCTATTGCAGCCATGAATATGCAAGTGCAATTGTGAATAGTGAAAAACAGCAGACTCTGAACATGAAAGACAGAACCAAAACATTTATTCAAACACCAGAGAGCCAAATCCATCACAGCAACAAAGATATCTATACACATCAACACTGCCATTCCCAAGCCTTCCTCCTGCTAGACTTCCCAAAAACCAGCTCCCTTAAACAAATCACAAACTCTGTCACTCACACTAGCCAGCTGCCTGCTTTCTCTCTCTCCCTCAGCTCTTACTGCTCTGATCAATTTCCTCTCAGCTTTGCTCCAGTTCTACCCTTCCTGTTCCATATGACTTGACTCATGTCACTCAGGTTTCCATGTGACTGAAGCAGGTCACAGGGGCCTATTAATGGATGAGAAAGATCTTCCCATTTAGAAGCAAAATTACATTAACAATAAGCAAAAATTCATTATAAATACATCTAAGAAAGTGGTGGAGAGGGAGGGATATTTTGTTATGAAAAGATACAAGCAAGCTCAATGAAGCCATCAGGAAATAGATTGGTGTATCCTTTCGAAGAACGAGAATAATGTTAACCTGATTATGCTCTCAGATTTGGAAAGTGGAAGGCAGGCCAAAGAGATTATATACATGGCTAAAGAGAAGACAGCAGGACAATAAGTCAAGCATGACTGAAGGAAGACTTAGATCTAGTGGATGAAATGAGGCAACCATTAATCAAGAGAGCTAGGTCACAGGGTGGGATTTCTGGGAATGAAAGAGTTAAGTTCAGTAGACTATGGTTTCTGGTCTAAGTAGCTGGAGAACTGGTAAGTAGGAGACCAGAAAATGAAGAGAAGAAAGGAATATCATTGAAACCAAGGAAAGACAAGTATTAATGAAAGCCTAAATGCAGGTGGTGTCAATGGAGGTAGTTATGGAGAGGAGAGAAGCAGGAAATACTTCAGGGAAAAAATTAATTACACTAAACAAACAATTATATGTACCCTCAAAGGAATGAGATTTTTAAAAAGTAAAATAGGATGGCTCATGACAAAGAACTTAATCTGTAAACTCTCTTTAAAGGTAAATTTGGTTGCAGTTCCACAAATATTTCAAATGTTGTAATGACATCTTCTAAGACCAATAAGGAAAGTAAGCAAAAGAAAGTGGAAAGTAAAGGGAAATCCCATGCTAAGTAGTGAAAATTACACTCAGCACTATTTAAGAACCAGCGACCTAAAAGCCAGATAATCCAATTCACTAAGACAAAGGTTCACTGGTCTCTCAGCTCACCCAGCCACAACTATCTTCAGCATCACCATGACCTCCTGGACCTTGTTGCCAATTGCCCTGGTGCTGCTCTGCTCCAGCACCCTCTGCTCCTTGGGCTGTGACCTGACTCAGGGTCTCCAGAAAGACTTCTCACTTGTGAACCAAATGAGCACATTTTCCCTGGTGCCATGCCTGAAGGACAGGACCAACTTCAACTTCCCAAAGGAAGCCATGGAGGGCAGCCAGCTCCAGAGAGAAGATGCCACAGTCATTGTTCATGAAATGCTCCAGCAGATCTTCACCCTCTTCAGTCAGAATGCTGTTCCTGCTACTTGGAATCAGACCCAGCTCATGCAACTGCTCATTGGAGTAAATCAGCAGCTGGAAGTACTAGAGAGATGCCTTGGGCAGGATGTGGAGTGGGAAGAGCCTTCCTTGGAGAGTGAGAATGCCAGGCTTGCCCTGAAGATCTACTTCCAAGGGATGAACCAGTACCTGCAGGGAAAAGAATACAGCCACTGTGCCTGGGAGATCCTACGACTAGAGATCAGGAGAGTCTTTCTGCTCATGAGTAAACTGACAAGAAAACTCAGGGAATGAGGAAGAAAAAGACAGACTTTCAGTTCTTCCTAAAATTAAGCAATCATTAGAAAAAATGTTTCCACATCAATTGAAACTCATCTGTGTTAACTGAATGATTTTAAAACAATATAAACTGCCATTCCTATTTTGCAAGGGGCTTTGAATACAGAGAATCATCATTTGTGTTCAGTAACTGAATGTTTTATACTTCACAGGCTTCTATTTATTTATTTATACTATTTATTCTTATAATATTTATAATTATTATTCTTAAAAAGAATATGGTTGTTTTGTAACATTCATATCGAGCCTATTGTTAATTGCTTTATTTTTCTAATAAATTTGTATTCTTTTAAAGAACTATATTTTACTAATAAAACTGTTTTATTAATAAACCTTATGTGAATAGGTTGATTCAACAATCCATAAGCATTCAGAGAAGATCCATTCCAAGACTTTAATTCAACCATCACTTATTAAAACATCTAAGTTGAAGGCATTGTGTCAATGGGTACATAAAGGTGTAAGAAGACATACATAGCCATAGTGCCTTCAGACGAGTTACAGCATAACCTTAAAGAAAGGATACAACTAGTTTTCAAAGGATATATTAGAGACAAAGCTGTAGAGCTGGGAAATGATATGACAATTCTGGAAAGGAGTTGCAAATAACGCAACTAAAATTTCCATGATGACAAGACTGGGTATCAAAAGATCTGAGTTCTAGACTTAATTTTATCAATAATGACTTGGCCTAGTGAAAGTTATCTGACCTTTTTTTATCTGTTTCCTCATGTGTAAAAATCAAGGGATTAGACTGGGTACTTTTCAAAGTTTCTTCTGCCTTGAAAGATTTTTATATCTAAATTTAATATATTTGTATTATCAGGATGTTTCCTTCACTGCAATATATATGTATGTATATATGTACATATATATATATATTTATATAGATGTATATCCACTTATATGTTCTCTGAAGACCACACTTTTTCAGGCATCTTCCTCTGAAAATAGGGGACAGTATTGCAAACAGTTCTCCAAAGCTCATAAAAGGTATCATGGAAAGTAAAGTTTTTATTTGCTTCATTAGGCTTAGATTATTTGTAATCAGCACCTGGACAATTCACTTACTTTTTAATGGTGCGAAGTTGACTTTCTGTCCTGGAAATAATCTCTGTCCTTTCTGAGGTTTTTCAAATAAAGGAAGGTAATCGATTTGCAGAGGAATGAAATTTCTGCATCGAGTTTTTAAACAAGAATTTTATTTTCTCTACATCAAAAATTTCTTGATGGTCAAAGTGATATAGGGAAACAAAAGGAAACTAAATACACATTATGTACATTGAAAATAGAAATGGAGAGATTTTCCTTCTCTCTGGTCAAGAGAAGGAAATTCAATTAAGAGAAGGCCAAAGCAGTTAGCTCAGCAATTCGGAGTACCCATGAAGCCCAAATCCAGGTCTGGATTATAGGCAGCTAAAAAGCTATATCAAGGGGCTGGAATGGATAACCAAGGGGGACATAAAAAATCAAGAATCAGAGGAATGCCTCCACCACACTGAGTGTTTCCACAAGATATCGTAAACATCTTATGGAAACACACAAACAATAATTATATTATATGAGAAGTCATGGATGGGTCACAGTCTGCTCCAATAGGAGTATCCATGCTAATGAGAAAAAGAAGTCATCAAACTATCCATCACTGAATTAGAAAATGATAGAAGGTACCTTAGAAATCATCTCATCCAAGACCCTTCTTTTGCAAATGAAGAAAATGAGGGACAAAGAGGTAAAATAATTTTATCATGATGGGGCCGCTATTACAGGTGTAGCCATGACACAGCAAGGATCTCTTAAATATTGGGATAATGTTTTTTGCAATGCACCAGCACTGCCTGTTGGAGAGGAACAACTCTTAGATATATGTAAGCATACACTCAATCCTCAACAGTCATGCATTTAACTTTCACAACTTCAAACATTTGCATGATTTTATTAAAAACCTCATTTTCACTTTTGTGTTAGCAACCATGCAAATTTACAGTTATGGGCAATAGAGAAAAAAAAAAAGCGAGGCATGGTGCTTACAAGTTTGTGGAGTGTCTGCTATCCTGCTAGATGCTTTACGGGTTTTGTCACCTCACCATTGTAGAGAGCTAATTGTGTATTTATTGTATGTTTTCACTGTCTGCCTTTAAAACTGAAGTTTTATATTTTAAGTATGCAACCAAAGTGTAGCGTAAGACTTTTGGACTATACAGTAATGTCAAGAACTTAAAAGTCTCAGCATCTACTGAGAGCAGCAACTAAAGTCTCAGCAACCTTCCCCTTGTATTTCAGAGAGTGTCCAAGGCAGAGAGGATTACAGCAATATATGTAGTACTGCCTTCTGACACAGTGGAAAGTAGTATTCAAGTTAAAAAATGCTTTAGTTTTAAGGATTTTATTTCCTGTGCAGTAGTAATGGTACTTTAGATTTCATGTGCTATGAAAGGTGAATATTGTGTGAAATCAATTTCTTTATTGAGATGTTAGCACAAGAGGCCACAGAATTTGAGGTAATTACTAGTGAGAAAAAATGTTTTGAATGCTACCAGTTTTATTTTGTGTACTGCATTTTGTTAGTAATTTCATAGCTATGGCGTTAAGGAAAAATGCATATAATTAATGTTTTGTTATAAACAATTTTACGCAGAAAAATGTATTTTCAGCAATCTCTAGCAAATGATTCCAGTTTTGGGTGGCTGCAGGAACCTAACCCCCTATTTCCCAAAGGTTCAATGTGTCAACATTTGAATTTTTTTTTACTTTTACATCATTTTCTTAAAAAAACATTACCCCTGCAAAAGTTGAGGGTTGAATGTATATTCCCCTTTCATCTTCTTCCAGCAAGTTATCTGACATTACTGACATCAAAACATTTTTAATATCTATTGACAATAAATATTGCAAATTATGTCTATTTATGCCTTAGAATATTCCAAAACCTCCTAAATGAGATTTATCACCACTTTGAGTTCAGTACTTGAGAAAGGAAAAGCCAAATGTATGTAGGAAAAATGTCATTTGTCTGGATTATGATTTCCTAATTGAGAAACAATTCTAAAAACTGATCCATTCATATATATCTGGAAAGACAAACAGATGGATAACCAGATATATCCAGAAATGAACAGGAAGTGGAACGTGAGCTGCATTGTCTTGGGGAAATTGAGCAGTGCTTTTCAAGACCTCAGCTTTTTAAAAATTATATTTACATACATTTTGTTAAATATTTCTCAATTGTATGCAAAAAATTTTAACTTTTTTTTTAATTTTGAGTTCCATATGCTCCTACCCACTGAGAAGGAAAGCAATGATACCAATCATATATGTGAAACCATGCAAAACCTATTTCCAAATTATCCCTGTTGTAAAAACACACACAAGCAAGAAAAATAAAGTGAAAAAAGTATATTTCAATCTGTATTCAGAAATGACTAGTTCTCATTCTTGAAGTGAATAGCATTTTTCATCATGGATCCTTTAGAAGTATCTGTGTAGTTAAGTCTGAGCAGCTAAGTCTTTCACAGTTGATCATTGATACAATGTTGCTGTTATTGTGTACAGAATTCTCCTGGTTTAGTGAAGTGACTCTTTGCATTAGTTCACATGTGTCTTCCCAGGTTTTTCTCAAACTACCCCGCTCATCATTTCTCTTTTAGATTTTTTTAAAATTTTATTTATTTTATTCTGAATGTAAGAAATAAAACAAGCATTTCCAGGACATAGTAACAGGAAAAAGTGATTGCACATGAAACTGCAGATCTATTATGTACAACTTGTTGTTCCTTTTAAATATATAATACAGTTATCATGTAACTTTCTTTTCCCCCTTTTTACCTTCCCTCCACCCTAGAGATGGCCACTATTAGACACAAATATGTGTACATGTATATATATATATATACATATATACATATGTAAATCATTCTATACATACTTTTATTTGTTAGTTCATTCTCTGGATACAGATAGAGCCTTCATAAGGTATTTATTATAGTCAAAATGACTTAGTAGCTCAAGGTTCCTCTTAAAATAATATTGATATTACCAGATACAACATTCTCTTGGCTCTGCTCATTTCATTCTTCAAGTCTATCTATGTTTATCTGAGATCACTGAGCTCACCATTTCTTACAGCACAGTAGTATTCCAACATGATTATACACCACAACTTGTTCAGCCATTTCCCAGTTGATGGGCATCCCTGCTATTTCCAGCTCTTTGCCACCACAAATAGAGAGATGTTATAGATATTTTAGAATATATAGGTTCTTTTCCTTTTTTCCCTAATCATATTGGGAAATAGACCTAGTAGTGGTATTGTTGAGCCAAAGGGTGTAGATCATTTAATAACTCTTTGGGAATAATTCTAGATTGCCCTCCATAATGGTTGGATCAGTTTACAGCTCCACCAATAGTGAATAAGTGTCCCAGTTTTTCCACAAGCCCTCCAACATTCGTCAATTTTCTGCTCATCATTTCTTAGTAGAAAATAGTATTCCTTTACAGGAATTTCATAGTATTCGTATTTCATAATCTTATGCCACAATCATATACCATCATTTGTTCAACTATTCCCTAATCAATGAGCATCCCCTCAATTTCCAGTTCTTTGAATTATGCCAACATTCTCTGAAAAACAAAGGTATATTTTTTGCATCAGTCTTCCAGTGATGCTTGATGACATGAAGAACTAAAGTTTCAGATACCAAAAAGGAGAAATTATAATAACATGGCTTACCAATGAACATTGCACAAGAGAAGCAGTGCACAGGATGTCATGGGAGGGTCACATAACCAGAAGAAGAGGTGGACTGGTGGTATGGTAAGAGTGAAGGGTAACTGATAGAAAGTCTCCTTGTTCCTCTGGGTTATATAAAATACTATGAAATCCAGAAAGCATAGAGGATAGAGTACTGGACTTAATTTGAGTCAGAAAGACCTGAGTTAGAATTCTGCCTCAGACATTTATTGGCAATGTGACTCTAGGGCAAATCCCTTTACTTTCAAACCTCAGTTTCTTCATCTATAAAATGGAGATGAGAATCCTATAAGGTAGCATGTGTAATGTGTTTTATGTTAGATATAATAATAATAATTGGAAAATGGCCTTTAGTTCATTGACTGTACACATGTTAGAGAATTTGTAGAATTTATTCCACACAAGGAATAAACTGGATGAGAAAATGTGGATGAATTGTGACTAACAATGCAATGTATACCTATGATCTTAAAACAAAGATTGCCTACAGTAGTCATAGTGAATTGTCAGAAAGAAAACTAACCCACTTTTTCAGCTGAGTCATGAAAAAAATCTCTTTCCTGTCCTGGGAATTAGAGGAATTTTCATTTGTAAATTTCATTTAACTTTCAACTGCATCGTTTTTGTTTTCCTCAGGTACAGTTCTTTTAGTTTAGCCCTATGTTCCCATTCAAGAGACAGGAAGTTGTCCTACATTTATGGAGGGGTAGCATGTTCAAGTAAGAATTCTCTCCTCTCTGTGATCTATTGACAGAAACTTGCCTAGGTCCCTTTTCACTACTTTCTTGGCCCTTTAAGGTAGAATTTGGGGTAAGAGGAGCATTGAAAGCAGTAGAAGAAAAAAATATATTGTCTGTTACTCTTTAAATATTAAAGATTTCTCACTTCCTCATTTTGATCTTACAAATCATGTATGCTATAACAGAACCACTAGATTGGGAGTTAAAAGATTTGAGTTCTTATACTGTCTTTAAAAATGACTAAGTGGTTTAGGACAAGTTAGCAGACCTCTCTTTGCTTCTGTTTCTTAATCATTAAAATGTAGGGACTGGATCGAGCAATTTCCAAGATTTGTTTTGCCTCATTTTTTTTTACCCAAACTTGACATACGTTGATAATAATAATAACAAAATGATAATTTATCCAAATGTGTTTGCTTCATTGCAATTATTGCATGTTTCTACTTATCTTCTAACAGTTCCTCACACTTTATCTGTACCTTTCCTCTGCAAATAGATGAGGTTCTGAACACAAGTTTTCAAAAGCAATAATGGAAAGTAAAGCTTTGATTTGCTCTCACCTGGTTATGTATTTGGAATAAATACCTAGGCTTTTTCACTTGCACCTGAATGGTTCAAAGTTGCTGATTTCTGTTCCAGGAGCAATTTACATTTTTTTCTTAAAGTTTTTTTCACATAAAGAAAAGTAATTAGACTAAAAAGGGTGTGAAATTTCTGTTCGAAATTTTTTAAACATCAGAATTCTGTTTTCTCTATACCAAAAAATTCTTCGAAGATAAAAATGAGAGGAGAAATGAAAAGGAAACTGAATTCATGCTAAATGTACTGAAAGTAGAAGTGGAAAAAGAGTTTTCCCCTCTCTCTGGTCAAGTGAAAGAAATTCTGTTAAGGGAAGCTCAATGCAGTGACTTCAGCAACTCAGGGTATCCACAGAGGTAAAAAATACAGGGCCATGATGTCAAGCCTGGAGCCTTGATAAGCAAAAAAGCTATATTTAGGGACTGGAATAGACAGAAGGGGGACACTATAGACTTTGAATAAAATGAAAAATGAACACATCTATGCATAATTACAATCAAAGGGTATATACCAAAGTAGACTATTTGTATGGACACCCTACAACATTAATAGCACCCTGAGTGTCCCACGTTAAGAAGTCTTGAAGGAACACAGAAGGTATTCAAAATCCCTGCCTTACTCTGCCCCATGAAGAAAGTAAAAACTTTTTTCTACCCAATCTCATTACATAAAAAAATTGTTCTTGTATCACTGAAGATGGGTTCTCACCAATCTGACTTTGGGGGGGGGGAATTGTTTCTCATTCGGGTTAATAGATATAAATCACAGAATCACAAGACAAAGCAAGGGGGGTATTCAGAAATCATTTGAATTCTATTGTTGAGTCACTGAGTTCTCCAAATAAATGGCCTATTCTGCTGTTTTCTTAGGTTCAATTCAATAAATATCATTTAGGTGTCTATACATTGTGGGGCATTTTCCAGTGTTCTCCTTCATTAAACTGTGAATTCTCTGACTTCTGCCTTTCTTTGAATCCCTGTGCTTCGTACAATGAATACTTGTTGACTGACTTGATAACTGAAAATGGAGATGAAAATTACCAAAGTCCTTGCAATTGTGGGGTTTATTGTCTGGTACATATAAATAAAGGTAATATGAGTCAAAAATGAATTAGCAAATAGAAGAGGCTCAAAGATAAAAGGATTAGATTTCATTTCCTGGCATAGAGTTAGGCAGGGCAACATGAAGGACACTAACCTTGAATTAGGCCTTGCAGAAAGCAGAAGATGCCAGTAGATAGAAATAGGGAGTAGTGGTGCATATTAGACATGAACAAATGCATGAAAGAAAGAAAAGGCAGCAGGAGATCAAGGAACAAGTACTTGAGTTGAACTGAAATATGCAGTATATGAAGAGAAAAAAAGATTACTATACTTGCTAAGAAACCTTGAGAAAATCACTTTAACATTTCTGAGATTTTACTTCTCCTTTAGAAAATATATTTAAAAATACTGAATGGAGAACAGGAATCTGGTTACAGAGACATTGTAGAAGTAGGCAACTGATTGCCTTTGCTGTTGGAGAATTGAGGATGACTTGATGTTATAAATTTCAGTAACTAGGAGGATTTTTCAAGACATGAGGAAGGTTTTAGGAGAAGGATTAGGAAAATAGGTTTGATTTTTGAGTAGACTCTAGTGGCTATCTAATCTAAAGAATAAATTTTTCAGATGAATAAAAATTGGCCAAGAGAAGTTAAGTGACATATAAGGTAACACAGGGAGTAAGCACCTAGAGCCAGGATTTGAACCCAAGTTGTCTAATTCCAGGCCTAGAGGCCTGTGTGGGCTACCCGAGTCTTTCTTACCTCACCTCCGAGGTCTTCGGTTGGCCAAAACCGGATGCACATATGAGAGAAAGGACGTTCCAGAGTCGAACAAGGGTTGAGCTTTATTTCAGGGTCTAGTTACAAGTGCAGGGGGGTCTTCCTTAGGAGGAAGAGGGGGAGATTTCCTAAGGAGGCTAGGATCTTAAGGGCTTGGAAATAGAAGTACAAGCGGGGAGAGAGGGGGAGGGGAGAGAGGAAAGAAGAAAACGGAGCCTACTGTCCTCTTGGCTCCACACGTGCTAAGAGCGCTTTTTGGGCTTCCTCAATCCTACTTAACCTTCAGCCGCACAGTTTGCATCTAAATACCATGCTGTTAGATAACAATAGTGTGCCCAGATCCGGGACGACCTCGAGGGCAGGGAGACTCCACCCATCACGTATCTCTGGGGGAGAGGCGGAAATACCCGAGCTAGCCGAGCTAGCTCAGTCTGACCTTCTCGGATCCCCGCTGTTCATGGAGGGCCTCGTAAGACTCTAAGATTTAGAGGTCCCACTTTTACCCGCCCGAGACCGTCCACACGGAATTGAGCTTCCAATCCTCACAGTCTAACTCTAAATCCAGTGATTTATGCTCTGTATCACTGCCTCTCATTTAGGAGGTAAGACAAAGAGTTCTGTTTGGGAGATATTGAGTTAGGGATGCTTTGATACAACCAGAAAGAACTCTCTCTTAGTCAGTTGACAATGTCCCACTGTAGTTCAATGGAGAGACCAAGATCGGAAAACTAGTCTTGGGGTCATCAGCAGAAAGATAATACCATAAGTCATAAGAGCTAATGAGAATTTCAGTGAAACAAATACAGAGACAGAAAAAGAGAAGGCCCAGGAAAAAAAAAAGTCCTATGGAACACCCACACTACTAGAGCAGGAAATGAATGATAATCCAGCAAAGGAGACTAAGATGGCAAACAGAAGAAATAATGAGAATAAATGAAATTAATAAAAAAGCAGGGCAGTAATTTTATGCTAAACATTGGGCTAAGTGCTAAGGATACTAATACTAAGCCAAAGAGAGTCTCTATCATTAGGTAATTTGCATTCTTTAGTAAAAATATTGATATATTTCAATTTTACATCATCTACATTTCCCACTCTATTCTTCTCACTAACTCCTTCCAGAGAGGGAACCCTTGTAATAAAGAAAAGGCAGTAAAATTAGACCAATGTATTGGAAAAGTGTAATATTGTATACAGCGTTCTATACACATTGTCTCCCACCTCTGCAAAAAAAATGGGGAAGTTATTGTTTTATATAAACTCTTAGGGATCAAGCTTGATCATTATACTCTTGTAGATATCACTTTTTGTTGTTTTCTTGGGGGGTAGTGGTTCGCTCTTTCTAGTCAGGTTGTGGTAGTCATTGAGTATACTGTTTTCCTGGTTCTGCTTTCTTCACTTGAGTTAATTCATCGTTCTTTCCATTTTCTCTAAGTCATCACGTTTATTGTCAGTGTGACCTTGACCTTCCCTGGGCCTTACATAAGCAAAACAAAGGTGCTAAGCTTCTTGGCATACATCTACCATTAAGGACACTAAGACATATGAGAGTGATAGATCTCTTGAGTTTCAGAGCTCAGAGCTTGTATGGAATAATCTGATATACACAGAGTTTGACATCCATGTGGAGAGCCTCTGAAACTAGTCTGTCCAAGGAGGTATAAACCAGCTCATGTTGGAAATGGAGCACATCAAAACTTCCATGAAAATCAGAATGGGAAAGGAACCCCAGGAGCCCTTGAATTTCCATCCAGGGGGAGTAAGAGAGTTAAAGCCTTTAATATGTAAATAGATTGATAGATCAATAATTAGAGAGATAAATGGAAACTATATTAAACAGTACATAAATGAATGAGTGAATGTAAAAAATGATGAACTGATGAAATAAATGAAGCACTGGTAAACAAAGAAATAAGTAAGCAAAGAAACAAATTGGTAAATAAATAAATAAGCATATATGATGAGAATATTTAATGAGAGGTTTTTAAGGACCCTTCTAGATATCCATATCAGATCATGATATCAATTCTTCCACTAGAGTAATATTCCATTATTTTCATACACTACCAGCTAACAGACATGGCTAATGAGAAGATGGCAGGACAGTGAAATGAAATATTTCTGGATCTAGGTCACAATGGGAGTAAATGAAGTGAAGCAACCATCATTCAGAACGTCCATGTCATATATTGTGAATTCTGGGGGTGAAAGGTTACGATCTCTAGGAAATGGTTTCTAGTCTGAGTGGCAAGAGGACTGGTGAAAAGGTGGCCAGGAAGTAAAGTAAAGACAGTAGTAGTGTTATATTAAACAAAGGAGAATATGAGTGGCCGAAGGTCTAAATGCAGATGGTGGCAAAGGAGGCAGTCTGCAGAGGACAAAAGAAAGAAACATTTCAAGGACAAAACTGATCCCCCTGTCTGACTGTATGAGCAGCTAGGTGGTAGAGTGGATAGAGTGCAGGGCCTGAAATCAGGCTGACACATCTTCCTGAGACAAATTTGTCCCTAGACACTTATTAGTAGTATGACTCTGGATAAGTCACATAATCTTGCTTGCTTCAGTTGCCTCATCTGTAAAATGAGCTGGAGTAAGAAATGGCAAACCATTTCAATATCTTTGACAAGAAAATCCCCTATGGGATCATGAAGAGTCAGATATGACTGAAAAACAAAAATGTAGTGTGCACTATAAGATAATGAGTTTAAAAAATAAGTAAAATAAGATAGCTGAACACAAAGAACTTAATCTGTAAACTTTAAGAGAAAATTTTGTTTCACTTCTAGAAATATCACAAAAATGATATTGTAATCACATTTTCTAAGACCAAAAGTAAGTAAAGAAAGTAGAAAGTGAAGGGAAAATCCCATGCTAAGCAATGAAACTTACACTCAGACTATTTAAGAGACAACAGCCTAGCAGCCAGATAACCTGAGAAGCTGAGACAAAGGATCATTGGTCTCTCAGCTCAATCAGCCACAAAATATCTTCAACTCACCATGACCTCCTGGACCTCATTGCCAGTTGCCTTGGTGCTGCTCTACTCCAGCACCCTCTGCTCCTTGGGCTGTGACCTGACTCAGGGTCTCCAGAAAGACTTCTCACTTGTGAACCAAATGAGCACATTTTCCCTGGTGCCATGCCTGAAGGACAGGACCAACTTCAACTTCCCAAAGGAAGCCATGGAGGGCAGCCAGCTCCAGAGAGAAGATGCCACAGTCATTGTTCATGAAATGCTCCAGCAGATCTTCACCCTCTTCAGTCAGAATGCTGTTCCTGCTACTTGGAATCAGACCCAGCTCATGCAACTGCTCATTGGAGTAAATCAGCAGCTGGAAGTACTAGAGAGATGCCTTGGGCAGGATGTGGAGTGGGAAGAGCCTTCCTTGGAGAGTGAGAATGCCAGGCTTGCCCTGAAGATCTACTTCCAAGGGATGAACCAGTACCTGCAGGGAAAAGAATACAGCCACTGTGCCTGGGAGATCCTACGACTAGAGATCAGGAGAGTCTTTCTGTTCATGAACAAGCTCGCAAGGAAATTCAGGTTCTAAAGAAGAAATATACTCTCAGTTCTTGAAATAATTGACTGCTTTCTTAAAATTAAATGTTCAATCATTAGAAAGAATTGCTTGCACAGCAACTAAAAAACATTTGCATTCACTCAATTATTTAAGAACATAGACTGCTATTTATGAACTGAAAGAGGGTTTTAGTATAGAGAATTCTCACTTGTTCTTAATCCTGAACATTTTTATAATTCATATTTATTTATTTATTTCTATTTGTTATTTACTCTAATAAGTATGTTTTAATATTTATTTTTCATTGAGTGGACAAGGTTGGTTTTGTGCTATTTATATTGAGTCTACTGCAATCTTTCAAGAAATAATATTTTATTAATAAAATTATTTTGCTAATAAACCTCATGTGAAATGTCTGATTTAATAGTACTCCAAAATATTCAAAGAAATTTCCAAGAATGCAATTCAACAAACTATATTAAATACAAGCTGAGTTCAACTCATTGTGCTATTTACTATAAATGCTGAAATATAAATTGACATAATTGCTGTCCAATTTTCATCATTAATTTGACTTGTCTAACTGATATTTCAGCCGTTCCCAGTCCTGTGATGTGATAGGAGTTCCATGTTTAGACTTATCAGAGTTTCCACCCCAGTGTCTATTAATGCCCTAGTTACAGTATTTGATCCATTTTTCCAATATGTAGTCAAATTAATATGGGGTCTGTAATCCTGTCTGTGTATTTCTTTAATCTGAGCTGGGGCTCAGACAATTTCCTATTCTCCCTGAAGGTGTGATGAATTTGGATAAAATGTTTCAGGAGGATCCGGAGGGGCAGTTCTTACTTCTGTATTCCATCTACTATCATGCCCTTTTTCTCAGTACATTCCAACTACCATCTATGCTTCCAGAATCTACTCCTGCTTTCAATAAAGTGACAAACAATTCTTGCCTTGTCAATCTATTCTGACTTTGAATCTGCTGACTATTTATTCTTCTCTCTCCAGAAAATTGATCTTTTCCCCAGTCCCCTAAGTCCCTTAACTGTGAAATATTGTCCAACACCTCTGAAAGAGGGTTCCGTAGTTCCCCAATTATTAGAGTCAAAACTAGATACTTGTAAGCAGCAGTCGTCTTGACTATTATATTCCTATGGGAAACTGCTAAGGGGGAATTTGCATTTCCAATCATTATGGCAGTTTTCATTACCTCCTCCTTTAACTTTCTTATTCAGTCCTTAAGTGAATATTAGGGTCTCTCACTACTAGGCTACACAGAATCAGTAGGATACTGCTTACTGCATCCTTCTGCAGCCAAAGCTAACAGATTAGTTGTATTGTTACCTCATTACATATTGTAGTCTCTATAAGCTTACTGTACAAAGAGATTCTGACTGATACCTATAAATTTCAAACAATCCACGCCATTTATTGATACTCCTCCAGCTCCTTCATCACTGATTCTCACCATCCAAGATATTAACCCATCCTTTGGGTGAATCAAAGCAAAATATCTGCTACCACCTGCTGAGTAAAATTCTCAAATATCTCCTAAACACTGTTTCCTGCTTGATTCTCTTGCTTTTGCCTTAGAATGGGGTGAGTTAGAAGTCTCCTCCTACAACAGTGTTTCATTTTCCAACTCTGACTTAGTTACATTTTCTACCTATGCACCCTTCTGGCAGTGGTTGTCATGGAAACTAGGCAGCGTTGGTACAAAGGTTGTATGCTATTTCTTTGGGCAGCCTTCCACTTCTTAGCTAAATGAACAGCCTTTTCTTCCACCTGAGACGCCCCCCACCCTGCTCTTTTAAAAGAGAGCCCAAATGTTGAGAACTCCCATACAAACTAGCTAATTCTTTTTCCATCTGAATTTTTCCTTTCAGCAGTTTGTCTCTGCTTTCACATATAATACTGTAACCTCTTAATAAAATACAGACTCTCCAACACACCCCTGCCAGCTCTTTCCCTTGTCTTTTTAGTATTCCTTGCAAATACTCTTCCAAGTCTCTAGGTTCCCCTTCCTGTAACCTCACTTCCCAGTTTTCACCCAATAACTTACCAGAGAGGAATATGGTAAATCCTACCACCCTGGGATATCCATTTCTTCCTCTAAATACTTTCTGCCTACAAATAGAGATTTTATACCCTGTGATTCTATTAATGACACCAAAAGTACTGCCCAGGCAATATTCACAGCAACAAGCGTAACTATGAATATGCTGTCATAGTTCAGAATCACAAAGTATGACAGGCTTCCATATAGAAGGCAGAAGAAAAACATTTATTCAGATATCAGCAAGTCAAATCCCCAAACCAAAAAACCATATCCATGATAGTAGCCAAGAAGTCAATTCACATCACCATAGGGGACAAAGCCATTCCCAAGCCTTCCCCCTGACCCCCACTGGAGCCTTCCCACAAACAAAAAACACTCATGAGCTTAGCTTTGCCTGCTTGCCTGTGTCCTCTCTCTTCCTCCACCCTAACTGCTCTCAGCAACTTCCTCTCAGTTTTGCTCCACCCTTCCTGTTCGACCCATTCCTCAAGTTCCTCCCACCACATGTGACTTTATTTCTTATCAGACTTAGGGATAGAAGAACAGTTTATGAATAAATAAGAGATAGAGATCATCATGAGGAATAAAATGGATGATTTTTATCATGTTAAATTAAAAAGGTTTTGTACAAATTAAAAAAATGTAGCCCAGATCAGAAGAAAACTAGAAAATTGTGGATGTGTGGAGATTTATAGACAGTTGTAATGGCAAGTAAAATAAGATCTTTTGGTGTTTTTATTTTAGTATAATCAAGAAGAATAATATCTCTATTTGAATGTGATTAAGGAGGATCTTTCCCACCCATTTTGAGGCCTAGGAAGGTTTATAAGAAGGTTCGCATCTTTTGTTAGTGAGGCACTTGTTCTCAAAGGATGTGATATCCTCTGGTTCTAAAAAGTGTATAAAGACTCTGAAGTGCAGGTTTTATTTTGGGGCTTACTGACTGGAAGTGTTTGTTTGGCCAGATGAGGACTCGGGGAAGCCTTTAAAGGAGCCTCTCAGCTTTGAAAACCCCGATATCAGTGCTTCCCTTTCTGGCAAGTATGGTCAGACAGTTGGGTTCAACTGTCTATTGAATTCAGGTCATATCTGTTGACTTTTGGTTTTTTGTATTTTCTTTGAATTTCAAGGTGTTGACTCCCCTGAACCAAGTGAATGATATATGTGCTTGGTTAAAGGATTGATACGTGTTCTTGATTAAAGTGATTGTTAACCCCTGAAGGCTGCCCAAAACAACACTTTCTTGGATAAAGGTTTCACATCTAAAATAAATAAAGAACTCTGTCAAATCTATAAGAATACAATTCATTCCCAACAAATAAATGATCAAAGTAGATGAACAGGCAGTTTTCCAATGAAGAAATCAAGACAATTTATACTCATATGACAAAGTGCTCTTACTCATCATTGATTAGAGAAATGTTAATTAACCTTGAGATATCCTTTTAACACCTAACAGATTAGCTAAAATGATTGAAGAGGAAAATGACAAATGATGGAGGGAATGTGGAAAAATTGAGACACTAACTCATTACTGGTGGAGTTGTGCAATGATCCAACCATTTTGGAAAGCACTCTGGAATTTTTCACCAAGAGCTATTATACTACCTATGCCCTTTGACCCAGCAAAATCACTACTAGATCTACTTCCAAAGGTGATTAGGGGAAAAGGAAAAGGATCTATATGTTCTAAAATGTTCACAGCAGCTCTGTTTTTGGTAGTAAAGAACTAGAAATGGCAAGGATGCCCATCAATTGGGAAATGGATGAACAGGCTGTGGTATATAATTTTGATGGAACAATACTGTGCTATTAGAAATGATGAGCTCAGTGATCTTATAAAAACATGGAAAGACTTGCAGGAAATAATGAAGAGCAAAATGAGCAAAACCAAGAGAACACTACATGCATGTAGTAACAGCAACACTTTTTTTAAATTTTTACTTAGTATTTTATGATTCCTTAGTCACATGTAAAAAACAATTTTTAATATTCATTTTTAAAACTCTGAGTTCCAAATTCTCTCCCTCCCTCCATCCCCACTCGGCTCATTGTGAAGGCAAGCAATTTGAAAGAAAACATAGAAAAAACTCAAGAAAATAACATAAAAATATGCTTCAATCTGCATTCAGAAACCACCAATTCTTCGTCTGGAGATGAATAACATTATTCATTCTAAGTTCTTCAGACTTATTGTAAACTATTGCAGTTAGAGTAATTGACATTTGTACATTTCATCTGACATTCAACTCTGACTTTTTCTAGCCAGAGACAATTCTTTTAGCTCACTCCTATACTCCCACTCAAGAGACAGGGGAAAGGAGCTATCAGTCAGTCATAGAGTTATAATGTCATTCAATGAGGACAGCCTCTATCCTTTATCATCCGTTGATTGAAATTTTCCCAATGACCCTGTTCACTCTTTCTGGCCTCTTAAGGTAGGGTTTGGGATAAGAAGAGCATAGAGAGCAGAGGAAGAAAGAAAAGAATGATGTCTGCAGCTCTTCTAATATTAAGGATTTCTCTTTTCCTCATTTTAACTTTAGAGAGCCGAGTATCATAGAATCACTGGACTAGGTGTCAAGAGACCTGAATTCTAGATTTCTCTTTACTAATAATGGCTTAGGGAAAGTTATCTGATGTCTCTTTACTTGTTTCTTAATCTGTCGAATTAGGGGATTGGATTGGACACTTTCCAAAGTCTCATCTGCCTTGAAAGTTTTTGATATCTGAAACTTCACATACTTATGTCATCAGGATGTGTTTACTTCACTGCAATCATTACATGCATACACATATCTTCTCTCTGAAGACTACACTTTCTCAGGTATCTTCCTCTGTAAATACAGGATAGTACTACACATAGTTTTCTTCAAAGACCATAAAGGTAATAATGTAAAGGAAAGCTCTGATTTGTTCTATTATGATTGCTTTTTAAAAATTAATACATGAACTTTTATGTACCCCTTAATGGTACAAAGTTGGCTTTCTGTTCATAGAACACTTTCTTTCCCTTCTTGAGGTGTTTTTTTTTTTCAAATACAGATAAGTGATAAATTTAAAATAGAGTGAAATTTCTGTTCAGAGTTTTTAAACCACAAGAATTTTGTTTTCTCTCTATGAAAATTTCCTCAAAGGTAGAAATGATGTAAGAAAACAAAAGGAAATTGGAAGCATGTTAAGCATATTGAAAACAGAAGTAACAAAAGTGGTTTCCCCTCTCTCTTGCCAGGGGAAACGAATTCAGTTGAGAAAAGCCCAGTGCAGTGAAATCAGTTATTCAGAATACCCACTGGAGCCAAGCTACAGGTTGATTATGTGAGGTCTGGATGAGGGGCTGGAATGGAAAACCGAAGGATACTCTATGGACTTTGAAAGGAATAAAAAATTGAAATATCCATGCTCAATAACAATCTAAAGACAAACCAAGATAGGGTATTTGTGTGAGTCCCCTATAATACCGAGTAGCACCCAGAATGTCTCACATGCTAGCAAGTCTTTAAGAGAAATCCATGGGACTTAAAGTCTCTGTCTTATTCTACCATGCAGAGAAAAAGAACTGGAACTAAATCTCATTTTACTTAAAATTGTTCTTGGATCACTAGCAAAACAGTCTCATAAATCTGACCTCAGAAGAAACAATTCTTATTCAGGTAACAGGCATAAAAGATAGAATCATAGAAGATTAGAGCAAGGAGGGACTTCAGAAAACATTCCAGGAGAATATTTGAGTTCTCCAAACATCACTTCTTGGTGAGCCTTGTTACTCTCAATTCAGCAAGCACATATTAAGTAACTATTACAGTAAAGGCACTCTTTAGGACTCTTCTTCATTAGACTGTGAGTTCCTTTAGAGCAGAGACTGTGTGTGTGTGTGTGTGTGTGTGTGTATGTGTGTGTGTGTGTCCCCAGGACTTAGCATAATGTCTGGTACCTAGGAGATGCTTAATAAGTGCTTTAAAATATATTTTTATGTATAAATGGAAGAGAATATCTTTTACCTGCTTGTCACTGGAAGAACATGAAGGTAAACACCACAATCCCTGCACTCATGGCGTTTATTGTCTACTATAGGAATGATACATGTACACAAATAAATGTAATACAAGTTAAGAATGATTTGGTGCAGAAAAGAGTCCTGAATAATTTCAAGATTTTGGTATCATATCTTGGCCGTGGGATCAGAAAAGGCAATAAGAATGTTGACCTTGATTTCGATTTTAAAGAAAGAGGAAGGTGACAATAAACACATATAGGGAGGAGAGGTACATTTTAGACATGAACATATGTGTAGGAAAAAAACACACAAAGCAGCTTGAGATCAAGGAATAGCAAATACTTGAATTGAGCTGGAATACTGAGTGTGTGAAAGGAAAAAAAAGATTAGTATATAGCTGAAAAACCTTGAAACTGCCACTCAATCATTCTGAGCCTTTCTTTTTTCCTTTGTAAAACACTCATTAAATTACTGACTGGAAAGTAGGTTCTGATTAGAGACACGGTGAAGAAGTAGAATGAACAAGACTTGGTAATTGATTGGATATGGTGGTTGAAAGTGGGAAAGAATCAAATATGATTTGATATTATTATAAACCTGAGTGCCTAGGAAGATTTTTAAAAAAATAAGGATGTTTTTAGGAGAGAAAGAACTAAGATCAAAAGTTTAGATCTTGAATATTCCACAGAGGTCATCTAATTCAAACCACAAATTTTACAGATGAAGAAAAGAAAGTCTAGGAAAGTTAAGTGATTCTTCTAAGATAACACAAAGAGTAAGCCATCAGAGCCAGAATCTGAAGCCAAATTGATTAACTCTAAAACCAGGGACTTGTACCCTGCATCCCTGTTTTCCATTTATGAGAAAAGACAAAGAGTTTTATTTGGGGGATATCGATCTGTGTATGTTTTGCTACAACCAGAAAGATCTATTAGCTGATAATGTTCCACTGAAGTTCAATTAGAGAGACCAAGATTGGAAAATTAGTCTTGAGATTTATCAGCATTGAAATAATACCTGAAGACATAAGAGCTAATGAGACTTCCAATTAAATAAACAGATAGAAGAGGAGAATCTCCAGGAAAGGACTCTCAGGAATTCACACTACCAGATTCATACTGTGAGGAGAGGAAATGAACAAATACAGCAAAGGATAGTAAGAAGTCAGATAGGAGAAAAATAAGAGTGAATGCATGAAAAAATGAAAGGATAAATGAATAAATAAATGAAAATACATTTATTAAGCAATTGTTACATGCTAAACATTGAGCTAAGTCCTGGGAATAGTAATACAAAAAGAGACTCCCTGCCTTATTAGAGTTTACATTCTTTTTTTAAAAAAAATTATTAATATCTGCTATTTTTACATCATCTGCATGTCCCACCAGTCAGCGAGGAGGAACTGTGGAAAACGTTCCAGGTCTGAAGTCAGGAAGAATCATAGTTCAAATCTGGCCTCAGACACTTATTAGCTGTGTCATTTAACACCATTTATCTCAATTTCCTTATCTGTATAATGAGTCAAGAAAATCCAAAATGCGGTCACAAAGTGTCAGACATGACTGATGACAACTCAACAACAAAAATGATATATCCTACCATATCTTTCTACCAATTCCATCCCAAAGATTCAGTTTTTGTAATAAAGAAAAAATATGACAGAATTAATCAATGCATCAAAAAAGTTCAACGTTATTGAAGTATTCTGTTTACACGGTTCCCCCTCCTCTACAAAGAAATGTGGGCAGTGTCTTTTTATAATCTTTAGTCTTTAGGATCAAGTTTGATCATTATCATTTTGTAGCATTCATTTTTTATAATTTGGTTGTGATGGTAGTTGTTCTTTGCATTTACCTTACAATAGTCAGTGTATATCATTTTTCTGGGTCTGCTTACTTCACTTGAATCATTTCCTACTTCTTTCCATGCTTCTCTGTATTTATCATGCTTATTGCCTATGCTTCCTTGATCCTTCCTGGCCCTCTGTTTCTTCATCTGTAAAGTGAAGGGGCCAGACTTGATGGCACATTCCTGCAATCCCAGCCACCAGGACACTTGAATTTGGTGGATCTTTTAATTTTGGGATTTCAGAACTGCCATTGGCTAATCTGATCTACACCAAGTTTGAAATTAATGTAGGGAGACTCTGCCACTAAATTGGAAGGAAGAGAGAGTAAGCTAGGAAGAGTAAATTAGACAAGGTTGGAAATGGAGTAGGTTAAAGCTTCTGTGCAGGCCTGAAATGGAACTAGGGTTATGACTATCCCCTCCAATTCTGGCCTGGGTAAGATAGAGAGTCTCAGCCTTTATATACATAGTTTGTTAGGAACACTAACACATAAATAAGTCAATCAATGAATAAGGAAATAAATAGATGAATAAATAAATAGATTATTATATGAGTAAATAAGTAGGTTAAGTATGAGAGTACTGAAATAGAGAGTTTTATAGGTTCCTTGCAGATTATTCATTCATTCATCTATGTCTAACTTACTAATAATATACTTCCAAATATGTGGATCAAAAAACAAAGTACACAAACAATTAATAACTGTGAAAGACAATGATAATGATGAGATACTATATAAAAATTATACATTGAGGAATAATTTTACTGCCATAAACATTAATAAAATATCAGAAGTTTAATGAACTGAACATATAATAACAAAGAAACAAAAAACATAAGTAGTCAGATATGGAAGATCGTAAATTCTTTTCAAAAGAAGAGTTCCAAATTATTATCAACTATATCAAAGAATGCTTCTGGTTGATAAGAAGTAGAGAAAACTCTGAGGTTTCTCCTTATGCCCAGCAAATTGACAAATATGAAAAAAATTTCAGTCAACATTAGAAGGAATGTGGAAAGACAAGTACACAAATGCATTATTGGTAGAGCTGCAGTCCAATTATTCTTTGAAACATTTTGGAATTGTGTAAAAGGAATGATGAAAATGTCTATAGCCAGAGATGCCCACTGCTTGGCATAATCCTTAAGGAAATCAAGAATAAAACATAAAGATCCTGTATACTCAGAAACATGTATAGTTGCACTTTTGTGGTAGAAAACTGGATACTAAATAGATGAGTTGCAGTAGAGAAGTGAACGAATGAAACATTTATTAAGCACTAACTGTACGAAAAGCACCTCAGGGTTTTTTCCCCACTTCTTAGCAACTAGAAGAATTCTTTGAAATGGTTAATAGTAATTTAGAACTCTTCTTTTTGTTTCTTTTTCATTATATGTTCAGTTCATTAAACTCTTGATATTTTATTAATGTTCATGGTAGTACAATTATTCCTCAATGTATAATTTTTATACAGTATTTCAGCAATATCATTGTCCTTCACAGTCATTAATTATTTGTATACTTTGTTTTTTGACCCACATATTTGGAAATATATTATTAAGTCTTCATTTAGGTCCACATATTTTATCTGTGCTTCCTTTATTGCAATTTCTCTGTTTCATAATACATGAATTATTTTTGTAAAGACACATTTGATGCTGTGATATAAGCACAGTCATCTCATTGGTAAGTGGTCATAAATATTGCAGCTCTAAATTCTCTAATAATTTGTTCTCTTCTAAACATTCACTTATTTCCCTTTTAGATTCCTTCTTTTTGTGAGTGGAATAATGAAGTCACATTATTTTATGTTACTATTTATGTCTTTTTAATTCAGTTAAATTTGCTTTATGAATTTAAATGCTGTACTACTTAATTGCTGTCCTTCATTCTTGAAGAAGACCAAAATGACATCACCATGATAAATTGAAGTTTCAGTACATATGACTGTGGCTGATCAGACCAACATCAGCTCAGAATGCTCCATCACAGATTGGGCACAGATACTTTGTGAACATTTGCAATGCTTACTCCAAATTTGCACATCCTACATTTCCTTTATGCTGTCTCAATTCTGCTTTGCTCATAGAGTACAGCATCTTTTCTGATGTGGGCATGCCATGCTGAGGTGGTCCTATGCCAGTGTCTCCCATGTCACACAATCAAATCCAAAATTCTTGAGAGAGACCTTGAGAGTGCCCTTGTATCACTTCTTCTGGCCACCATGTGATCACTTGCCCCATGTGAGTTCTCCATAAAATAGTCTTCATGGCAAGCATACCTTTTACATTCGAACAACATGGCCAACCCATCAGAGTTGCAGCTTGGTAGTTTAGTTCCAGCATGGACCTCAGTGTCTGGTGCCTTATCCTGCCAGGTGATCCTCAGAATCTTCCTAAGACAGTTCAAATGGAAGTGATTCAGTTTCCTGGCATGGCACTGATAGACTGTCCATGTTTCGCAGGCATACAACAATGAGGTCAGCACAATGGCTACACTAAATACTATACTATTTAATGCATAAATATTTAATATTGACATGGGTTTACTTTTTCTGTTTTCTCTAATTTTAGTGTTTTTAGTTTCGTTCTATAGTAAAAAAACCTTTATTTTTGTTTTCTCTGGTGGCATTATTGAGATATCTCCTTTTAAATCTTCAGCTAATGCATAGCAAATTTTCTCCAATTTTGTGTTTTCATTTAATGTGTATATTTATTTTTTAAATGCTTTCTTTTTTGTTAAAAACAAATTGAAGAGAAGACTAGGGAGTGAAGTGAAGTGAGGAATGTAACTGAAACCAATGAGGGATGAGAGCTGATTAAGGCCTGATTAGGTTGATTAAGGCTGTAGGTGGTGGTAATGGAGGAAGCACTGATATGACAGTGGAATGAAATATTCCAGGAGTAAAACTGATAGTACTTAGTATCTAATTAAATGTGTAGCACAAAAGAGTGAATTTAGAAAATAGATAAAACAGGATAGCACACCACAAAGAGTTTATTCTGTAAACTCTCTTTAAGGGTAAATTTTGTTGCAATTCCACAAATATCACAATGAAAAGATTTTAATGATACACTTGAAGAACAAATGGAAAGCAGGTAAAAGAAAGTAGAAAGTGCAAGGATGATTCATTCTAAGAAATGAAAATTACACTCAGTACTATTTAAGGGAGAGTAGTCTAGAGGCCAGATAACCTGAGAAACTGAGACAAAAGTTCACTAGTCTCCCAGCTCAGCCAGCCACAAACTATCCTCAGCATCACCATGACCTCCTGGACCTCGTTGCCAGTTGCTCTGATGCTGCTCTGCTCCAGCATGCTCTGTTCCCTGGGCTGTGACTTGACTCAGGGTGTCCAGGAAGACTTCTCACTTGTGAACCAAATGAGCACATTTTCCCTGGTGCCATGTCTGAAGGACAGGACCAACTTCAACTTCCCAAAGGAAGCCATGGAGGGCAGCCAGCTCCAGAGAGAAGATGCCACAGTCATTGTTCATGAGATGCTCCAGCAGATCTTCACCCTCTTTAACCAGAATACTGCTCCTGCTGCCTGGAATCAAACCCAGCTCATGCAGCTGCTCATTGGACTGGATCAGCAGATGGAACAGCTGGAGAGGTGCCGTGCACAGAATGTGGAGAGGGAAGAGCCTTCCTTGGGAAGTGAGAATCTCACGCTGGCTCTGAAGAACTACTTCAGAGGGATAAGCCAGTACCTGCAAGGCAAAGAGTACAGCCGCTGTGCCTGGGAAATCACCCGAATAGAGATTCGGAGATGCTTTCTGTTCACGAGCAAACTCACAAGAAAATTCAGGGACTGAAGAAAAAGAAATAGACTCTCAGTTCCTCAAACAATTGATTGCTTCCTAAAAATTAAGCATTCAGTCATTAGAAAAGGGTTGTTTCCACATCAATTGAAAAACATCTGTGTTCACTGAATTATTTTAAAACAATATAAACTACCATTCATATGTTGAAAGGGAGTTTCACTAAAGAGATTCATTACCTGTGCTCAGTAGCTGAATATTTTATAAGTTAATGCTTTTACTTATTTATCTATTTATTCTTATCACAATATTTATATTTATTGTTCATAGAAATAACATGATTATTTTTGTAACATTTATATTAAGCTTATTGTTCATTTTTATATTTCCCATATAAAATGCATTTTAAAACTATATTTTATTAATAAAATTATTCTTGAATAAACTTCATGTGAAAAGGCTGATTCTATCCCATAAAGATTAAGGTACCATATATGTAAATTTGACTGCAGTTCCACAAAAATGCTCAGATTCACTGAAAGAATGCAATTCGGCAAACACTTATTAAATATCTTCTAAGTTCAAGACACAGAACTACTCATTGGATATATAGAGATGCAAAGAGACATAGTCACAGATAAAACCAGTGCTGAGCAACAGAGACAAAGTTGCATTTTGGAGCTGTC
Organism: Notamacropus eugenii; assembly: GCF_028372415.1. Classification (NCBI taxonomy): domain Eukaryota; kingdom Metazoa; phylum Chordata; class Mammalia; order Diprotodontia; family Macropodidae; genus Notamacropus; species Notamacropus eugenii. The sequence continues at coordinate 109,007,344 of NC_092872.1, read as the reverse complement.
AATCTGTGCTACTATTTTGGAAAAAATTGGAATTAGACAAATAAAGTTATTGAAATGCCCACAACCTTTTACTCAGAAATACCATTATTGTGTTTTTATCCCAAGATGGCCACTGGTATGAAAAAAGGTAGCTATTGATAAGAAAAAGTGACAAAAATATTTATCACTTTTCTTCTGACAGCAAAGAAATGCAAACAAAATGAGTGCCCCATTGATTGGTGAATGGCTAAACAAACTGTGCAATGTGCATGTAATGGGATGTTACTATTTTGTAAGTAATGGTGGAGAAGACTAGAGGAGTGCTATACAATGGGAAATGAAGACATGGCAGGTCAGGATGCCTTCTTTAAATGGAAGTTCTGGTAAAAGCCATCTAATCAAAAGGAGTGTGGCAGAGAAAAACTCTGATGTGTGAGTCACCCAGCCCATGACATACAATTGGAAAAAAAAAACACAGCCCAGCTTGCTAATCCAACAGAGCATGTCTTTTGGAAATATTGAAAATGAACAGTTTTCTGGCATGGCACTAGTGCGCTGTCCAGGTTTTACAGGCATACAACAACGAGGTCAGCACAACAGCTCTGTATACTTTCAGTTTGGTAGCTAGCCTAATACATCTTCTCTCCCACACTTTCCTTCAGAGATTGCCAAACAATGAGATAGCTCTGGCAATGCATTTGTCAACTTCATCATCTACGTGTACATCCCTGAAAAGTACCCTATTGAGGTAAGTGAATTTATCCACAGCATTCAATACTTCTCCATTTACTGTAACCAACAGTTCCACAAATGGATGGTGTGGCAGTGACTGATGGAACACCTGTGTTTACTTGGTGTTAATTCCCAGGCCAAAATTAGCACAAACAGCGGAGAATGAATCCATACTTTGTTGCACCTCAGTTTCAGAGGCTGCCTTGAATGCACAATCACTTGCAATCAGAAAATATAACCTTTTCAAGTTGAAGAATTGGGATGTCAGTGTGGCAGCTGACCTTGATGTTCATCCTCATTGAAGGCATTTGGCAACATAGCTGAAAACATTGTGCTAAAAAGCATGGGGGGAAGCACACAGACTCGTTTCACTCCACTGGTGACTGAGAAGGCACGAGAGCATTATCCATTACCCAGAACCCAGGCAAGCAGGCTGTCATGAAATTGATACACATAGCTCTCATTTTTCCTTTAGCAGCTTCTGAATTTCCCCATCATTTTCATCAAACCAGTCTTGATGCTTGTGAGTGTTCTGACCCAGATGAACAAATGCAATACTATACACAAAATCTCTGAAAGCTGTCCGCTCCTTTGCTGCTCCACTATTGCCAACTATGTATTGACTCAACTTTCCCTGCAAGTTAGCAACAAATTGTTCCCTCTCATAGAAGAGCTCTAATCTGTTAACATTAATTCTTCTGATAATCATTTTGACCTGGGGATGCCACCTTTGTTGAATTGGAATATTTAGCTTGGAAAGGATAAGTCTATGATCAGTTCAGCACACTGTACCACACATTGCCTCACTACCTTCACATCCTATCTGTCTCTTCTCCTCACAGTCACAAAGTCTATTAAATGCCAATGTTTCCTGCAAGGGTACAGCCATGAAGTTTTATTGCATTTAGGTAAACAGAAAATAGTATTGGTGATGAGGTCATGAGATGCACAAGTCTTCAGTAGAAAGTGACCATTGCTGTTGCTGTTTGCAGTTCCATTTCTCCCTAGGACTCCCTGCCAAGTCTGGTAGCCTGCGCCTAGCTTTAAAGTTACTCACATTAATAAGCTTGCCCTCTTTTGGCACATTGATGATAAGAATCTCCAGGTCTTCATAAAATTTTTCTTGATGGGAACATAGGCTCTTGTGATGGTGGCTTGACATTTTCCTGCAAGTCGCAATTGCATTGTCGTGAGTCTATTGTTCACTTCTTTTGGAAGGCATACAAACTTGTTGACTTGATTAGCTTTGGTTGCAAAACCTATGCCAGCTTCACAGTGCTCCCCTTCACTGTAGCAACTCCAGAAAAACATGTATCCAGCTCCATCTTCAGTAACCTGGCCTTCATTTGTTACCTTGTTTCACTCAGGGCTACTATTTAGATGTAATACCTGCTGAGTTCTCTGGCAACAAGAGCTGTTCACCTTTCAGATCTATTGGATTCTGTGTTGTCTATAAGTGTGTGTACATTCCATGTGCTGATGGTAAGTGAAATAGTCTTTGCAGACATTTTTGTATATTTTTTGTGTGTCTTTGGATTACAGGGTAGGATTCCTGTCTATCATGGTAATCAGGCCAGGGTTGAGTAAACAGATAATTTTTAGGGCATTTTTTTCTATCCCCTTCCTCACACCAAGAGGTGAGCAGTAGGATTCTTAAAAGGCTGCTCAGAAACCCAGGGGGCTGCCAAATCCTGCTGTTGCTTCCAATAAAAGAAGATAACCCTACAGTCTAGACTCTCTATGTGCAGGATTGTGACTACAGCTCCCACTGTATCTGCACCTACTGTGTCATCCCTTCCTTGTAGCTACAAGACTTTGAAATAGGTAACAATGAAAAAATAGTATGGGTGATGTCTTTTGATTCCTGTGTAAATTGGATTTAAGTAAGGTAGAGATGCATGAAGTCATCAACCTAATTGTGTCCTCCAGAATCATCACAATCCAGTGGCAGGACAGAATCATGATGGCTCAAGATGCAGTGGGTGGCATTGGTGTCTTTGATGTCTAACTAAGCTCTAAGCATTCCACAGCACCTGCTTCAGCTGCCTTCATGGCCACTGGTACAAATTGTTCTTCTCTGCCCATTCCACCAGAAGAAGTCTTAACAAGATTGGGGTAGACATCCCACTAAGTCGCCAATGGGTTTGAAACACCTAAGTTACCTTCAATCTGGTTTAGTCCATCTGCTGAAATAGTTTACTGGCGTGTGGCCACTGCACATGCTATAGCTTGTTGGTGCTACAGGTGAGAGTTAGGTGGATCAAGTGGACACCAAAGGTAGAAAGCAGACCTGGAAAAGGTTCAGCAGCCTTCACACCTGAAGGACTAGTCTTCTCAGAACACACCTTACAATCCATGGACCCCATATGCAAATTTATGAGGAAGGGAGCTGTTATATTCATGGTGGGATAGCATTGTCAAATAAAGATCATCTTTTTTCTTTATGGCTTGATGACTAAAACTTGTTCAATATCCATTCTTTTCTTTCCTTTTCAGCTAAAGATTGGGTTAAGAGGAGCATATGAAGCAAAGAAAGAAGAAAGAAATATCCTTTCCTCCTTTAACATTAATAGTTTTGCTCTTCCTCATCTTGACTTTAGAGATGATGGCATAATATAATCAAGGGACTAGTGCTAAAAGACCTGAATTCTATTTTCAGTTTTACCAAAAATGAGGTGGCCTAGCCTCTCTTTACTTCAGTTGCCTGATCTATAAAATGAGAGGATTGGATTGAGTAATTTCCAAAGTCCCTTCTATTTTGAAAATTTTGAAATCTGAGCTTGACACGTTTATTTTATCAGGGTGTGTTTGTTGCATTGCAATCATTATATGGGCAGCTAGGAAGCACAGTGGATAGACTGCTGGAAATGGAGTCAGGAAGACTCATATTCCTGAGTTCAAATCCAGCCTCAGACACTTACTAACTGTGTGATCCTGGGCAAATCATTTAACCCTATTTGCCGTAGGCTCCTTATCTGTAAAATGAGCTGGAGAAGAAAATGCCAAACCACTCCAGTATCTTTGCCAAGAAAACCCCAAATGGGGTCACAAAGAGGCTAAGACAACTGAAAAATAACTGAAAAAATAATTACAAGCATTCACTTATTGTCTTTGTAGTGTCCTTTTTTGCTCTGGTGCCTTCCTACGCAAATAGGGGGAAGTCTGGCCCACAGTGTTCAAAGCCAATGATAGAAAAGAAATCTTTGATTTGTTTTCATATGATTACATTTTTGGAATCAGCATCTCTGTTTTTCCCTTGCCCCTTGATGATGAAAAATTGGTTTGCTATCCTGGAAACAACTTCTGCCCCTTCCTGAGATTTTTCGAATGAATAAAACTGATAGATTTAAAAGGCAGTAAAATTTGTTTGGAATTTTTAAAAGAGCAGAATTTTACTTTCTCCTTATCAAAATTTTCTCGAAGGTAAAAAATGACATAAGAAAATGAAGAGAAACTGAATTCATGTCGTGTACTGAAAATAGAAGTAGAGAAAGTGGTTTCCCCTCTCTCACCAAGGGAAGGAAATTCAGTTAAGGGAAACCCATTTCAGTGAGCTCAGCAACTTAGAGGGTCAAACGAAACCAAAATACAGGGATGTCATATAAGAATTAGAGCCAAGACAAACAAAAGAGCTGCATCTAGAGGGGAACTCTGGAGTTTGAAGAGAATGGAAAATTCATCCATGCACAATTCCCATCTAAGGGCATTCCAGCGTAGGCTGTTTGTGTAGATACCCTACAATATCAATAGTACCCTGAGAGTTCCATGTATTGTCAAGTCTCTAAGGAAAAATACATGGGATTGAAAGTTCCTAGCTTAATAAATCTCACAAAGATAATGATATAATAAGAATATAATCTTATGGAGATAATCTCATTTTATTAAAAGTTCTTGGCTCACTCATGATGTAGTGTTACCAATCCAGTGTCAGGGGAAACTTGCTTCTCATTCAAGTAACAAACCGGGGGGAGGACTTTAGAAATCATTCCACTTGAACCACTGGATTCTCTAAACTTATGGAATTTTGTGATGTCTTTGTAGGATCAATTCAACCCACACATCTAAGTATCTATTATGTGCAAGGCACTTTCTAGGACATTATTCCATTAGACTGTGAGTTTCTTAAGAGCAGAGACTATGTCGTCTGTCTTTCTTTTTATCCCAAGCCCAAACCACAGCCCCCTCTCACTCAATTACAATTCACTTGCAAGTTAAGGCATCATCTTCCTGATGTCATGATCTTTTTCAAGCACTAAGGACAGAGCACACACACAGGCTTATCCCAAGCACTTAGCACAAGACCTGGCACAGAGTAGATGATTAATAAATGCTTGTTGGCTGCTGGCTGAGACCAACATAAAAAGGAAAAACACCACAGTTCCTGGACTCAGGGGGTTTGTTGTCTAGAACAGAAATGACACACACACACAATGTGTGTTAATCTACACAATGTGTGTATTAATCTAGTTAATAATGATTTGGTACATAAAAGAGGCCTGAAAGCTTCAAGAATAATATGTCATTTCTTGGTTGTGAGATCAGACAAGGAAACGTGGAATAAGTTGTTCTTGAACTAGATCTTGAAAAAAGAGTAAGATGACAATAGACATAAATTTGTATATTTTCTTTTCCTTTTTTATATTCTCTTGATAAAATTTTCCCCAATTTTTACTTCATTAACTTTCTTCATTTCAATTTTGAAATTGTAGTGTCAGATCCATATGTTCTATGCTTATTTATTCCTTCCCTAATGTCTTTGAATATTTCATAGGGTCAAAGTTACTGATATTTGAGTGACCTCTTCTAGAAGATTTCTATTTTATTTGCCTTCACACATGTTGTCTCACCATCCTCTTTTTCTGTTGTACTCACTCTCAGTAAAGAGAATTATCATTTTGTGATGGAATGAATGTGGAAAGAAGCAGTGTCTCATAGTGGAAATTATCGTTTGTCCAGATCATGGTTCCATATATGCCATGTGTCATCTCCATGATTTTACCCCTTCCAATTGACTACACAATCATGTTAGTGTTCACACACACACACACACACACACACACACACACACATCCTTCTGTAAGCCAACTGCCCCTACAAGCTAACATCCTTCCTCATCAATCAGGTTGTTGTCAAGGCAGGTATTGCACCAATTTACCCAGAAGAAATCTATCATGAAATCTCCATTTCCCATGGCAGTAATAATTTCCTTCTCAGTGAGATTACTCTTCAATACTGCATCAGCCAGGAGTTCAAATGTGGTCCATGGGCACAAAACCCCATTAAGTTTGTACATCACTGCCAGGAGCATAGAGAATAACAGTGAAGGATTCTCAATTAAGTACCTGAAGGATTTATTATCCGTGCTGTGGATTCAAAGGATTTAACCTTGTCACTATACTCCCTTTTCTTCATTTTGTCAATTTAGTCATAATTGCTCTTACATCTGGTACATACTTCTTCTTTTGAAGAATTAATTAGACCTGGAGAAAGATTCTAATCCACCCTACCATTTGTTCTCTGACCCTAATTTAGGATTTAATATTCTAATAGGTGAAGAGAATACATCTGGTAAAGTGGTAGCCCGTGAAAGGTATTTTGATTTGGAAAGTTACAGGAATGGCAAGTAAAGTCATGGGAGAACATATTGCCACATCCTTTCCAAAAGCAAGGATAGAGTTGATTCGATTATGGATGTAGATTTGGAAAGATGTAGGGGAAAAACATTTTCTACATGGCTGATGAGAAGATGTCAGAGCAGTGAAGTCAAATATTTCCTGGATAGAGTAGATGATGTGAGACAACCACAAATAAGGACTGTGAAATTCCTGGGTGAGAATTCTGGGGATCAAAATGTTAAGTCCTCCAGGAAATAATTTCTGGTCTGAGTAGCAGACAAACGAGTAAGTAGGTGGTTAGGGAACCAAGTGAAAAGAGTGGTGTCATTAAGACAAAGAGTTGATAAATATCTAAATTATGATATTAGTAGGTAGTAGGGAACAGAGAGAGGTAAGAATCACTTAAAGGGAAAATTTGACAGCATTTAGGATCCAACAATTTGTAACGTACAAGAGTATAAGAGGAAAAAAATCAATTAAAAAAGTCAAGATAGCTCATCCCAAAGAGTTCAATCTGCAAGCTCTCTTTAAGGGTAAATTTGGTTTCAGTTCTAAAATATAACAAAGAGATTTTAATGACATCTTCTAAGACCAATTTGGAAAGTAAGTAAAAGAAAGCAGAAAGTGAAGGGAAGTCCCATGCTAAGAAATCAAAGATACACTCAGCACTATTTAAGGGAGAGTAGTCTAGAGGCCAGATAACCTGAGAAACTGAGACAAAAGTTCACTAGTCTCCCAGCTCAGCCAGCCACAAACTATCCTCAGCATCACCATGACCTCCTGGACCTCGTTGCCAGTTGCTCTGATGCTGCTCTGCTCCAGCATGCTCTGTTCCCTGGGCTGTGACTTGACTCAGGGTGTCCAGGAAGACTTCTCACTTGTGAACCAAATGAGCACATTTTCCCTGGTGCCATGTCTGAAGGACAGGACCAACTTCAACTTCCCAAAGGAAGCCATGGAGGGCAGCCAGCTCCAGAGAGAAGATGCCACAGTCATTGTTCATGAGATGCTCCAGCAGATCTTCACCCTCTTTAACCAGAATACTGCTCCTGCTGCCTGGAATCAAACCCAGTTCATGCAGCTGCTCATTGGACTGGATCAGCAGATGGAACAGCTGGAGAGGTGCCGTGCACAGAATGTGGAGAGGGAAGAGCCTTCCTTGGGAAGTGAACACCCCAAGCTGGCCCTAAAAAACTACTTCCAGGGGATAAGCCAGTACTTGCAAGGCAAAGAGTACAGTCATTGTGCCTGGGAGGTCACCCGAGTGGAAATCAGGAGATGCTTTCTGTTCATTGGCAAACTTTCAAGAAAGTTCAAGGACTAGGGAAGAAGACACAGACTCTCAGTTCCTCAAATAATTGACTGCTTCTCTAAAAATAAGTATTCAATCTTAGAAAGTTTTTTCTCACAACTACTGAAAAAAATCTGTATTTGCTGAATTATTTTAAAAGAGTATAAGCTACGTTTAATGTATAGAAGGGAGTCTGAATACAGAGGAACATCACCTGAGCTCAACAGCTAGACATTTTATAATTTATTTTTATTTATATTTATTTATTGATACTATTTATACTAATAATATTGTTAATATTTATTGTACAAATGGGGAATGAGATTGTTTCTGAAATATTTTACATTGACCCTACTGTTCATCATTATATTTCCTATATAAAATGCATCCTTTTAAAGAACTCTTTTTTATTAATAAAAACTATTTTTAAGAAATCTCATATAAAAAAATTGACTCAATACTCAATTAACAATGCAGAGAAGATTCATCACAAGAATCCAATTCAATTAACACTTATTAAACATCTATTTCAAGTTCATAACACTGTATTATTCAGTGGATATATACAGGTACAAAATAATAGTGACTGCCTTTAGAGGAGTTACAAGGAAAGATGTTAAGTGCCCAGATAAGTTTGTTCAAAGATGGGATGTATTAGGGTGACATCCAGACAAACTGATCTAGTAAAATTTGAAGAGGAAGAGATCACTTTTAGCTAAGGGAATCACTGAAGGCCTCTTGGAAAAGGTAGCACCTGAATTCAGCATTAAAAAGAATGTGAAGTCCAGGTTTTAAAGGTCTTTAGATGCTAAAGCAGTTTATTTTTGGTCCTAGAAGATCCAAGATCCTATAATAGATCTTAGAGGTAATAGAGAGCAAATTTATTGTGTATGGAGTGGTGACAGGGTCGGACCTGCTCTTTAAGAAAATTATTTTTATAGCTAAGTGGCGGAAAGACTGGAATAGGGGGGAATACCAACTAGAAGGCAACTGAAAGAAAGAAAGGGTGTGTGAAAAGAAAGGGACCTAAATGAGAGATATTCTGAACACAGGAATGACAAAAGAACAAACTGGAAATTTGAGGTGAGTGAAAGTGAGAAGTCAAAGATGACATCTAGATTGCAAATCTGGGTGACTGAGAGAATGGTTTTACCTTTGACAGTAATGGCAAAGTTCAGAAGAAGGAACAGTTCTTTTTGGATATGCTGAGTTTGAGATATCTATAGGACATCCAGCTGGCGGTGTCTGAGAGGCAGCTGGTGATTTGAGGTTCCTGTCAAGTTAAAAAAGTGAATGCTGGAGTAAACAGGGTCCAGTAGAAGATACGAAAAGAAATTGTTATCAGTGCCTTATTTTCTTCTTCTCCCACCCCTTGAATGAGGACTGTACATGCTTTTCAGTCCAGAAAATAACAATGCCTGGCCACAGTCTCAAGCTCAATGACCCCAAAATTATCTGGTTCTGTGACTGACAACATAAATAAAAGAAAAGGAACACAGAAAGACATCTTAAAGAACAATAGTTCTTAGTGATGAGAGGTGGATGTCATCATCAAAAGACAAAAAGACTGTAAAACCTTTGCTCTTTGGACTTCTTTTGACCAACTTGGCATCTCAAAACTCCAGATGCTTTGAGAAAGTGTGAATGAGCCAAAGTACTCCCGTTGGATCTACCATATGCCAGTGACATAATTGAAACAGCTGGTTATAAAGATTTCAAGTCAGAAAATCCTTCATAAGACTGAAGTTGTAAATTTGGGGCATTTCTAGGAGGCCAGTGGGAGAAAAAAGAATTCAGGTCCCCTCCAGGGAACTTAGAGAAGTTATGCTATCAAGGCTGATCTAACAGTCTCTCAAATTTCTCCAAATGTTGTTATGTGTGGCCTGGTCTACTGGCCCTCTGAGCAGGACAGTCAGGAGCTTGTAGAGAGAGTCTCTAGTAAACCTATTGAGGAAGAGAGTTCCATGTAGCTCCTGAGTTCAATGAATAAGCACTGATAAACCATCTTGATTCTGGATAGAGAGTTACCTGATTCCCCCTTGACTACTAGCCTAGGAAAAAGTTGCCTACAGTAGCAATCCGGACATGATATAGCTTTGAGCTCTATTTTTCCTCTATGGGAGTCAGACCAGAAAGAAAAAGATTTTTTAGGTAGTAGCAAGCAGTGGAACCAGGGGAAATACTTCAAGAATGGCAGAAGCCTAGGCCAGCATGGTCATGTAATTCTGCTTTTTCTTACTCCCCTCAAGATCTGTGAGGACTTGGCTACTGACTCTTAAGTGGGGATAATAAAGATCTTGTACTCTGTGTCTTATTTTTCCAAGAATTCCAACATTGGCCTGTAGGCAAGTTGGATGCTACTTCTAAGTTTGATGATGATGGTACGTTTATATGGTATGTTAAAATTTGTGAAGCACTTTATACACATTGTCTCAACAGCCTTGGGATATAGGTGCTATTATTGGGCCCATTTTACAAGTGAGGAAAGTGAGACTGACACAGTTTAAATGATTTGACCAGGTTCACATAGTTAGTGAAGGTCGACAGTCCAATGTGAACTCGGGTCATTCTGAGTCCAGCCTACAGGGGATCTGAGCAATGATATATTCCATGGGTTCAGCCTGCAGCACGATCTCCCCTAGTGCCAGGCAATAGACATCTACAGCAGGCTACAACTAATATTTTTGGCTTTAAGGTTTGCAAAGTGCTTTTGTAAGTATTACCTCATTTGATCTTCATGATAACCTTCTAAGGAAAATTCTTTATATCCCTGTTTTACAAAGGAGGACACTAAAGTGAGGAGAGATTTAGTGTTTTGCCTAAAATTATACAACTAGTGTCTGAAGCAGGATTTGAACTCAGTACTTCCTAAAAATGTAAGCAATAAATCAGAAATGATCCAGAGGCATAGATATATGTACAGAGATATCTTTTATACATACACATAAACATATATATACATAAACATATATGTGTGTATCTATGTATGTGTCTATTATATGTGTCTGTCGAGATACAGACAGAAATAGGGAAAGGAGAAGGGAAGGGAAGGGAATGCCAAGGTACTGGGAGACACCCCATTTTCCAGACCTAAGGGCCAGCAAGCAAGCTGCACTCTGAACTTGGCATAACAACAGTCCTCTGGATGATGTCATCCACAGCAAAATCCCTCAGTTGTTTCACCTGCATCAGGTGGCCTCTGCGCTTGGACAAGCATCTGTACTACCCATGCTCCCTTCATGACATCCTGCTATGAATGAAATCTGTCACATTATGGCTGTTACCCCTCACTGTCAGGGCTATGGCTCATTGTACAGCCATGGTGTAAGTACGGGGATCTCCCCACATTCCTCAGCCCCCTCGCTCCCAGGGCAGGGCTCCAGAATGTGTGCTTCGCTTACAAGTCATTTCTTCACTTTGAATTTTAACTTCTGTTTGATTCCAACTCGTGTCCCTGAACCTGTTTTGTTCTGCTCTAGCCACCCGTAAGTCAGAGGCTGGTTCTGGTCTGGCTGACATTTAAATTGGTTTCAGAAACAGGACTGGACTCAGAACTGGGTCAGTGGGAACAGAACAAGTGCCACCAGAGGTTTCTCCAGAGTCCAATCCTGTGCTCATATTGTGAGGCCACTGTCCTTGTTCCTGCTCCAATCTACTCCAGGGCCCCTTCCTAGATCCAGGTCATCCCAGATCACTGGTAAAAATATCCTTCCTTGACTGCACACCTCTTGTTAACTGGTCTCTCTGCATGCCTCTGGTCTCTGTACATCCCAGTTAAATTTGCACACTGTGTACACCTCTGACCTATAAGCCTCAGAACCAGCTAACATCAGAATTATAATTGTGTGTTTTAATTCCTTGTGTTTCTCTCTGTCTTGTCATTTTGTCTGTCGTTGTCTCTGTAAAATGTAAAATGTCTGTGTCATGTTCGTGTTGTGAGCTACATTCTGTAAAATCCAAAAAACGTCTAAGGGCTATAGTCAGAGCATTTACAAAACTGAGAAGATTGACGAATTTCCATAGTTGAAGCAGCTGTCCTGGTAAGCAGGACTAACTTCCACTTTAGGCTTTCCTCAGAAGATTAGATTATAAGACAAGAGAAAGAGAAAAAAAAACTTGTAAGACATTTTTTCCCTGTCATTTCAGCTTTGGCCACATTGGAATTATAGAAATAAAGCAGATAATCAAAGTGATATAACCGCTAAAAACATCCTAGCAGATTCTGAAGTTTGAAGGTTCATCATTTTAATACTGCAGGAGAGAACTCCTGAAACTTTGGTGTAATTCTAGGAATTCACTCCCTTATGAAAAATCTTCATGAGTTTTAGGACACCACACTGTAAAAGTTGTTTTCAGGAAAAATGATTAAATTTATAAAAGTTTTTAAAAGTAAATGATAAGGTTAGTAGCTTCATTGTTCTAGGGCAATGAAAAAAGGCAGCTAGTCTAGAAGTAATCCCAGAGTGAAAAAAAAACAAGTAAATGGTTTGTGCTTTATAGCCACTGCTTATGCTTGGCAGTATTTTGACATTCTATTAGATTATGAATTGGCAATATTCTGACATTCTGACAGAACCACAGCACAAATGGCAGTCACTTTAGAAGAGGAGGATGAAATTAGTAAGAAAGAGCTTAGAGATGCTAACAAAAAGTTTTTCCTTGCAATAGCCTGTCTCTCCCCACATCCTTTCTGAACCATTATGAAAGGAAAGGATGGTCCCTTTAATCAACAAGAGACACAACCTAGGAGTCTGCTTCTACTGTAAAAAAAAAAAAAAAATGACAAAGAAACAAACCTGGTCACTGGAAGACAGAGTGCAAAATGAAGGCTAGGGTGGAAGCTGAAAAAACAGAAAGCACCCCAGAAAGCATTAAGGGACCCTCCCCATAATCCTGATTACTCAGCATGACACAGCTACAGGGAGGGTTGGTCAAAGAAGTGGCACAAGGAGGGGGATATTCAGACTATGCACATCATCACTATGACTCCTGCTGGAGATGTCTCCTTGCTCATTTAGGAGTAAGAGATATCCACCCTTTTAGACAGTGGTGCCACACTCTTAGTTTTAAACCCATCTGCCTTCCCCACTTCCCTCTCCTGGAGTCATAAGTGTATCGCAGTTGTTGGGATTGCTAAGAAGCCCATGTCCTGATGCCCTGCACCTCTGAAAATGTCTCCCATTCCTTTAGGTCTTTCCCTCTCTTTGTTAAGCCCTCTCATCTCAGATCAGATTCCCAAATAAAAGTGTTGAAAAAAATTGCTAGAAAAATGTAGGGAAACTTGAATTCTGCAGCAGCAGCTGCAGTGGGGTCTTCCACTGGCAAGGGCCCCAATAGCTCAGTGTCCCTGGACATCCTGCAAGTGAGCCAGCTTCTACCCCTGGTGAGCCTACCCTTCTCCATTCTGGTTGCAGAAAGTTATCAGCTATGCAGTCTTAGGCAAGTTATCTTATCTCCATTTGACCCAGTTTCCTGATCTGTAAAGAGAAAAATAATAATGGTAGCCACCTCCTAGGGTTGTTGTGAGATCAAAATTATATGATGATTGTAAAGTGCTTAACAGTGACTGTCATATTATTATTTCTTTAATTGAATGTTATTGTTTCATACCTGATAACACTAATGTAGTTTTAAAATGCCAAAGGTAATAAGATCAATGATTTTATATGTGATAATTTGGAAATGCAATTGATGTCACCTGAAATTTATTGTTTGTGTTTCTAAATTCTCTTATATTGTGAAATAGGAGAGGCTACTGTAATAGAAATGTTAGACAAAATAATTTTTAATCTGTATGCTAGATTGGGGCTAATTGGGCTTTTAAAAGGATGTGATAAAAAGAGATGTTTGAAAACAAATATTTAATGAGGTATATTTTGTTATAAAATAGATAATAATAATAATATCTATAATAATAACATTTGCTATACTAGTGAATTGTCATTTGAAATTCTTGGCTATTATGAAAATAAATGGTTTAAAGATGTAGCTTCAGCATATTAATGATGAGTCAACTATCATGTATTTGCTGTGTATCTGAAACCCCAAAATATGGGTAGTTTTAACTTATAAGTAAAAGATAAATGAAATGCTAACAGTTAGGGAAACCTCAGGAAAGATAGCCAAGGCCCAAGTTGTGTTTAGTGAAATTTTGCTATTTAAGGTAAAAATTTGTGGGACTGTAATTTGCTATTGCTTTGATTATAGGAATAGTTAGTTGTCTGAATTGTCATGAAGCCAATAGTAGAAAATGGCATGTGCTGCAGTCTGGGAACTGCTAACGGTGGATGTTTGTGCTTGGGAAAAGTTTTGGGGATGACCTCAGACACAGCCTAGGTATGATCCTCCCAACATCATTTTCTCATTGCTCTATTTCTTTTCTAAAAAGAAAATTTCCCCACCTGGTTAATCCTAAGTTTTGCCCTGTGACTACAAGATTTGCTGTCAGATATGATGCATGTCTGGAATCAAACAGACCTGAGTGCTTTTGCTCCTAATATGACACATTATTATAACTAAGTTCCTCATTTTCCTTTTATAATAAATTTCTATAATCAAGAAGTTTTATGAGTACAATACTAAATGTATTAAATGATTGATACTGGAACATCTCTGAGTTACTCCAATAGGATGCAAGTATGAACATCTTACAATTTTAACCTATATTTGTGGTCAAACTACAATGATATACCCCTAAGCGGGAAGTGATCAGACAAGGTGATAAGATAAAGGTGTAATGTAGAAGTTTTATAATAAAATAGAATAGTAAATATTGAGAAAAGCAATAGTGCTAGACTGTTTTCTTTAAGAATTATATACATATGCATATGATTGGCTTCCAAAATTTATCTATCATGGAAATTCAGGCTTTGAGAGTGTTTTAGTAATAAGTTCCCAAAATTGGGTTAAGTTTTATTAAGTAAAGATTAATTGGATTTTACAAATAAATTATATTGATAATGGTAAAAAAGTGAAATCTTTTTCCCATTTTTAAAGCATCAGATAATTTTAAAAAGCAGAACAGGCCATAATGAGCCTCCTAAGAAAAAGCAGTAGGACTAGGCAGATTTACAAGTGAATTCTATCAAACATATAAACATCAGCTAATTCCAATATTAAATAAATGATTTTAATGATAAGAAAAGAAGGGATCCTACCAAACTCCTTTTATGAAATAAATATAATACAGATGCTTAAAACCAGGAAGATTAAAAACAGACAAGTTTCATTAATGAATATGGATGCAAAAATCCTAAACAAAACTCTACCTAAAAAACCACAACATCTACTTAGATTAATTTACTTATTCAGTGCCATGCCAATCAAACTACCAGATAATTATTTTCTAGAGCTAGAATAGAGCTGTCATTTGTTAGTCATAAGAGCAAAGGTTCTTTCAGACCCCTTCCCTTTGGCCAAAAGGAGGAATTGTCAAGATATTAGGAGATACCCTATTTTCCATATCCAAGGCCCAGCAAGGAGGCTGTGCCCTGAGCTTGGCATAACAACAATCCTTTTCTCTTAATCTCTGGATGATCTCAGTCACAGCAAACTCCCAGAATTATTTCAGACCAACATCAAATAGTCTCTGAGCTTGGACAAGTATCTGTAGCACTCATGTTCCTTTCATGAATAAAACCTGTCATATTTTTGCTATTACCCCTCATTGTCAGGGCTACAGCTCACTGCATAGCCATTGGTATCAGTATTAAGATGTTCTCACATTGCCTCAGCCCTGCCCCCTCCCTCAACTAGGGACAGGGCTCCAGCATTAGTGTCTTTGCTTACAAGCCATTTTCCTCACTTTGAAATTAACTTCTGTTTCATTTCTGACTCTCCTGTCTCTAGCTTACTTTGTTGGGTTCAGGCCACCCATACATTAGTGACTGATTCTGGTTTGGTTAACAAGAATAATTCAATTAAATAAACTTTTATTAAGATCCTATTACATGCTACATACTATGCTAAGTGCTTTACAGCAGAAGTATCCAACACCCAGCCTGGAGTTGTACTCTGGAGCTGCCAGAACCAGATTAGAATGTAATTGGGAAATATTTACCAAAATAAATGAGAACAATGCTATTGGGACGTGTAATTTTTACCTATGACAAAGGAAATTCACAACTTCAGATACTACAGGGTCTGAAAGTTCTTTCTCTCTTCATAGAGCTCTTAGGTGCAGAATCTTTGCAGGACAATAAGATAAACTGAGTTCCCAGAATCTGCTCCTGGCTCTCTTCTCTGTTGCCAGAGGTCCTTTCCTTAATTCTGCTTCCTCATAGGTAACCACCTCTCTGTAGGGATACCTATCTGAAATGTATATTTCTACTCTCCATTGAATGAAGTATCTCTCATTGGTCCAGGAGCTCTGATGACAAGATTGATAGTAAGGGGGGGGTGGGGGGGGGTGGATATGAAGAGGAGGAGGCAGGGGCAAGAAAAGCTGTCCCTCCTTTCACTCTCCTCCACAATTAGCTTCTAACTCTTGAATTCTGAAATTCCTCCAGGACTCAGGCATTAAAACCTACAGAAGTGTGGCTAACCTTCTGCTCATCCAATTGCATTTTTCCCTTCCTGATACACTCAGAGATAAAGTCACACTTTATAAAGAGATTAGAGTATAAATTATCTTGTTTACACAGTGAAATTTCATCTAGGAGGACTACCTTCTGTGACTGGGGGATAGGTTACGGAGGGGTGGAAAACCACGTCCCCCATTGTTGCAAATAAAAGTTGGGAACAAAGGTCTGAGGTGGAGGACAACACCACAGAGGGACTTCAACTAACCTTTGCTGTTGCTGCTGCCATTCTTGCCCTCATGCATCCTCTTATGAGGGAAGTCCAAAGGGTCTTGCTAAAATGAAAGAAAAAAAAACAAAACAAAAATAACTGGTACTTTTAGACCAACCTAGCTCTTAAGTAGCCAGTAAGTGATGGATTTTATCTGGCATATCAACTTACAAAGATTATCTACTATGCAATGGAGGGTATGTGATCTGGGATGACTACACCAATAAAATCATGAATCTTTAATATCCACATCCATGTCCAGAAAACAGCAATCATAACAGTGAGGAGATTCAGAACCTGATCATACAAAAATCAAGAAGGAATGAGTGGTGTTCAGTTAGTAGAAGAGTAGGGGAAAGGGACAAGTCTGCTAGAGGGATTAGACGTGTTCTCTGTTCCACTGACTCCAGTGGACTAGGACCAATGAAAAGTAGTTAGAAGGAAATAAGTTTTTGGGTCATTACAGGAAAAAAATTATGATAATTAGAGCTATAAGGGGGAAAAAATAATGGGATACTTTAGTAGTTAATGCATTTTCTTTCATTGAAGGTCTTGAAGCTAAAGGCTAGATGACCTCATCAGGAATTTATAGAAGGGAATCACTGAAGCAGGTGGAGAGGGCTGGCAAAGGCCTCCAAACTATGATTCTATCTGCCTATGAATTCTAGGAAGTAGAACCACTCTTACTGTGGTTGTGCTGGCACTTAGGTCAAATTAGTCATTCCTAATTAGTCTTAGAAACACTTCTCTCTTTTGTTGTCTGCACTGCCAACTTTTACCAGTGCTATTAGAATACTGCTTCCACAGGCATGTTCTTCTTTTTCATATATTTTAAGTTCTGTGAATTTAGGATCTTTTAGCTTTGCTAAAAGTACATTTTGACATACTACTCTCAATATACTACTCAGAGCAGCTCATACTCACCTTTCTTTTTCTTTTAACAATCAGTTTCAATTTATTACAAAGTTAAAATACATATTGACCACGTCAGAGAAATTTCAACTCAAAGACAAGTACGTAAACAGCTAGTCATACAAATGGAAATTAGCTTAACCCTATAACAACTTTGTATTAGAAACTAAACTTTAACTTTTCAGGGAAGTGAGACATATACACAAAAGTGAAGAGAAAGGGTAAAGCCTCAGAAAAACTAGGCGATATACATACAGTGTGTGTATATATATATATATAGTATGTACAAGTGAGCACTGAGGACAAAAGTTAAGATTTGGTATTGAAATTCACAATACCAAGCCACTCTTCTCAAAATAAGAAGTAACAACAAGACTGCAAAAGATCGGTTTGTCTAAACATATATATTTTTGTATGTATATTTGCATGTGTGCACACACACACACATAGACACACGCAACAGAATGTTGGAATTGAAGGGAAGAAGACCTCAGTTCAAATCCTGCCTCAGATACTTATCAACTGTGTAACCCTGGGTAAGTCATTTGATTCCTTTGTTCCTCCATTTCCTGATCTGTAATATGGGGATAACAATAGCATAGGGTTGTTATAAGGATCAAATGAGATAGTATTTGCATAATGATTTGGAAACCTTAAAGTACCATATAAACGCTAGTTCGCAGCAGTAGTAGTAACAATAGTAATAGTAGTATACATATGCATATACATATATATGGAAAGACAAGATTCAAACTGCAGAATGTATTAATATTATTACTGTTCTCTTCCACACATATTCTCTCTCTCTGTCTCTCTCTTCACACATATATACATACATACACACTTTATCACTCACATATAAATACATTTTCTCATAATAGGGATTTATTAGATGTGCTCTTTGTTCTATTATAGTTTTCTCTTCTTATTTGACTTTTTAAACGTCTTTTCTCTATCCACAAGTTAGACAATATTGTATTTTAGAGGGATTGGATATTTTCTTCAAAGACCAGACACACTTACTGTAGAAGGAGGAAAAGAATTCCCTTGTGGGGGACATTTTGTGGATTGCGTTGTTATCTGAGAATTCAGCAACAACTTCACATAGATTTTCTGGGTCTTAATTCTCTGTTTGATACTGAGTAGAGTTTGTTTCCAGAATTTTTAATCACTAGAATATATCTTCTTGCTGTATATACACACAAAGGTTTGGATAGGCCTATGGTCAGCTATAGCAGAGCAGAAGGGACAAGAATGAAGGGAAGCACCCCTTTCAACGAAGTAAAACATGGAACCATCTTTATCAGGCTCCTCCTCTTCCCACTACTCCTATAAACTCACCTAAGATTTTTTCAATAGCCAGAAGGGCCACTCAGAACTATGTCTTAAGAGCGTCTTTCATGAGCACTGCTCCAATAACCAACTTGCTAACACTAGACCAATCTGTAATGGATGAGACAGTATCTTCTATTTGTCCCTTCTATCCCCAAGTCTTAATGCACTCATAGCTTACAGTAGATACTTAATAAACACTTGTTAAATTGACTGTAATTCTCAATGTATCAGAGTTTCTTTACCTATTTATTAAGTGGGGGTAGCAGTACTTACTTATAAAGTGCTTACAGAGCTCTCAGATGTATGGTACTAAAGAAAAATAAAAGAACTTTATTAAGACAAATTATATTTAAAATAAAGAAACTTAGACTGTAAATAGTACTTCTACAAAATATTTACCCAAAAGAAAGGAAAACATACTTATCTGTTGTTGCAGTATATTTATTAATTCACAGTTTTTCCAAATTATCCTCCAGAGATGAAACATATTCCAAAACAACATGGGCACTTAATGAAATTCTATTTGCTGTTATAATGATTTATGTTGCAGAAAAATCCTATAACTACATAAGCACTTGTGTTTGTTGTTTGTTACAGCTTAATCCTCAATGATTAGTGTGTGTGTGTGTGTGTGTGTGTGTGTGTGTGTGTGTGTGTGCTTTTAAATTATAGGCTAACATACTACTACTACTAGCCAGTACTTATTTGAACTAGGCCTGCAAACAATGTCATGTCAAGATGTGTGGAAAGGTAAACTCAGCTAATGAGGTATCAG
Source organism: Notamacropus eugenii (assembly GCF_028372415.1). Lineage (NCBI taxonomy): Eukaryota > Metazoa > Chordata > Mammalia > Diprotodontia > Macropodidae > Notamacropus > Notamacropus eugenii. The sequence goes on along the minus strand of NC_092872.1, from coordinate 108,987,915 downwards.
AATTTTTTATATCAACCTTAAAAAGAATGTTAATGAATTTTTTATAAATCATGGGCTCATATGTTGAAAATCCTATCTGTATATTCATTACAATATCCCTAGTTATTAATGACAGGACCAATCTAACAGAAACAAAATGGGAAATAAAATACCCCCTTATAATAATTCACACTTTCATACTATTCGCACATTCATAAAAAGGTTTGCAATGTAATCTAACAAGCACTTAATAAGTACCTAAGGTACTATGGTAGATGAAAAAATACAAAGACAAAAATTGTCCCTGATCCCAAGGAGTTTACATGAAAAATAAATGATAAAGCATTTATTAGGCTCTTAGATGGAATCATGCTAAATGTTGGTAATAGCAATACAAGCAAGAAAGACAGTGTCTATCCTCAAGAACTTTCCATTCTTATGGGGTAAAGCAACTTATGAAGAGAAGCTACAAAGTAGAGGACCATATTTAAACAGCTGGAAAAGAGGTAGAATAACCAGAAAATGACTAAGTCATGTGTTTCAGGCAAAGTAAGACAAAAGCTGACCTAGCACAGTTCAAGTGCTTTTGGTGGAAGAGAGCTGATGTGCTTGGCTGGAGTGGAGGCAGAAGGACATTCTTCAAGAAGGGGACATAATAACAAGGGGAGGAAGGGAACCAGAATGTAAGTGCCTACTATGTGCCAAGCATTATGCTAAATACTTTTACAAAATAATATCTTATTTAATCCTCACCACAATTTTGGAAGTAGATGCTATTATTATCCCCTTTTATAATTGAGGAAATTGAGACAAACTACATTTGAATGATTGTCCCAGGGTGCAGTGAGAAGTGCTTGAGGCTATATTTGAACACCTGCCTTCCTGACTCCAGGCCAAGAATTCTATACAGTGCACCACCTAATAGCCTGAATGTAAGTGCTAATAAGTAGACGTATGTTAATTTGAAGGACAGAGCTCTAAGAAGGAGGGGTACCAGGAATGACCTCCCATAGGAAGTAGCAGCACATGAGCTAAGCTTTGAGTGGAGCTATGACTCCTAGGGGTTAAGGTGAGAAGGGTGAGTACTCTAGGTAAGGGAGACAAACTATGCAGAGTCATGAAGGTAAGAGATAGAATGCTGTGCATGGAGAAGATGTAGTATTCCATCTTAGCTGGCATGTAAAATGTATGTACTGAAATTTGTAATCCCTTCCTCCATTCCTGTAAAACCAATCTAGGCCTTTTTGGCCACACCTGAGGAGAATCCTCACTTGCCTTCTCTGGTTATGACTCTGAAAGGAGGAAAAACCCTGTTGCCAACTCCTCCATAGCCACCAACTTGTGTTTGCTGCCCTGTGCAAAATCTGGAAAACTTTTAGAGATGAATGGAGACTTTAAAGAGATTATCCCATAAAATTCTATTTTGCAGATTAAAAAAAAAAAAGAGGTACAAAGTGAGGAAAAATGTGGCTAAGTTCACATAGTGAGTTAGTGGTGAAGTTGAGACTAGTAACCAAGACTCCTGATTCTTAATTCAATGGCATACTAAGGTTACTTCTTATCCTACTTTGCCATGCTCTAATACTTGTCAGGGTTAGGCAAAAGGTAGTCCTATTTAGCTGGAGTATATGGAAGGTTAGGCTGTGTAATAATGCTTGAATGTTCTGATACTACTATGGAGGGTTTTCTTCCTTCACTCATGCCATTGATGGGCAGAAGAGGGAGGAGCCTGGATGAGGTGTGGTAGAGATTCTCTAGTTTGGTCATTTCTATTTCCCATAAACCTCCTCCATTACTCTACACTGCTGCTGGCTCAGGAAGAACAATGGTAAAAATATTATGTACTTCCAATAATAAGAACAACTAACATTTATATATCATTTTAAGTTTTGCAAATCATTTTACATGCATTTTCTCCTTTGATCCTTGCAACAACTTTCTGAAGTAGGTGATACTATTAGCCTCAATTAATAGGTGAGGAAAATGAGAATGAAAGACATCAGTGACTTGTCTATCGTCATACAGACAGCAAACGTTTAATAGCTCACTGGGCTTGTCTCATTTTTCTTCCCTTCCTTTTCTCTTCCATTCTCTTTGAATGGTGCTAGACCATGCCAGTTAATTTCTTGGGCATATTCCCAAAATAGCGGGACAGGTCCCCCAAAGACAATTGTACAAGATTCAGGATATTCTGTGAGTTTAAAACCATAGCTAATGAACTCCCACCAGTATATTAACCTTTAATGCTTAGGTGGATTTATGCCAGGGATACATGAATTTTTAACAATGGGGAAATAACAAAAACATACAAACACTATGATTATAATAATAGATTCAGAAAAAAACATTTGTGAAAGTATGATACTCACATGCTTTTTTTGTAAATATACAAAACATAGGACCTTTTTAAAAAATACGACAAAAAGTGTCTACCTAAGCCAAATGTTAGTATTAAATGCAACTGGGGAAATACAAGAAACTTTCACTAAAAATACAGGGGCAAAGCAAGGATGCTCCCTTTCCCTGCTGTTATTCAACATAGTTCTAGAAATGCTAGCTATAGGAATAAAACCAGAGAAAGCAAGTGAAGAAAAAATACACAATGATTTTGTTGTACATTTGAAAAGAATAGCATGTTGTATATATAGTAGATTTGCAGTTTCATGTACAATCATCTTTTTATTGTACTATATTATGGACATGCTGGTTTTATTCCATAAATTAAAAATAAAATTTTTAAGAAAGAATTTTCTAAAAGAAATTAAAAGCATAAGAAAGCAAAGAAGACACAAAAACTATCCCTATTTGCTGATGATATGATGGCTTATACCTCTTGTCTCTCTCTGGACTCTTCAACCTTATCATCACCTACTACATTTTGTTGTTGTTCAGTCATTTTAGTCATGTCTGACTCTTCCTGACCCCATTTGGGGTCTTCTTGGCAAAGATACTGGAATGGTTTGCCATTCCCTTCAGCTCATTATACAGATGAGGAATTGAAGCAAGCAGGGTTAATTAACTTACCCAGGGTCACACAGCTAGAAGTTTCTGAGGCCAGATTTGAACTCATGAAAATGAGTCCTCCTGACTCTAGGCTCAGCACTCTATCCACTAGTAATAGCAAGGACCCCAACATAAACAGGAGGGCTTGCTTCACATGTTCTTAGATCTGTTTTTCTAAAAGGAAAGCAACTTTTGAGGAGTCAACAATCTCTTTAATTAAACACAGATCATTCACTTAGTTCAAGGGAAAAAGTCAGCACTCTGAACTTTAGAGAAAATAGAGAAAAATAATGATCAGCAGACAGGGCTTCCAACTGTCTAACCATAAGCAATGCATACATCACAGATCAACAGACAGATTGAACTGTCTGACAATTACATACATACATAGCTACCAGAGAGAGAAGAACTAATATCTGGGTTTTTAAAGCTGGAAGGCTTCTTAGTGGTTGCCTAGAGTCTCTTCTGGCCAAACAAACACTTCCAGTGAGTAAACCCCAAAGTAAAACCTCACCTCAGAGTATTTATACACTTTTCAGAATCAGACGGCATCAAAACCCTTGAGAACCAGTGCTTCATTAGAAATTAACAAAAGGTGTGGGTCTTCCTACAAAACAAATCTCCCCTAATCAAACTTCCTTTAATGGGCAAGCCCATTAACAAGTGGGGAAGATCTTTAACTCTCATAGTTACCATTACACCACCGCTCCACCTAGGTTCCCTTACATACTACACTGCCACCCTGGAGAATCCTTTGTTCTGAGACCTTCATCTCCTGATTGATAATTCCTCTTGGTGACCAATATTTTAGGAAAAACTTCCGCCATGTTTTACCTCATTCATGCCTGGCCTCGCTCCAGACTCTTTCTCCTTCTCTTCCTCCTATACTTCCCTGACTCATCTACCTCACTTTTTGCTCCCCTTTATAAGTTGTCTTCTCCCATTGATTGATCTGACTAAGGCTGTTCATACTGTCAGTCATGAAGGTTTGTGGGAAATTATGTCAAAATTTGGTTGCTCAAAGAAATTTATCAGTATTGTACATCAATTTCATGATGGTACACTTGTTCAGATTATGAATAATGGTGCTCTCACACTTTCCCAGTCATCACTGTAGTGAGGCAGGGCTGGGTGCTTGCTCCCATGCTTTTTAGCATGATGTTTTCAGCGATGTTGTCAGAAGCCTTCAAACAAGGATGAAAATGGCAAAGTCAGCTACTCCCACAATGGCAAACTATTTAACTTGAAAATGCTAAAAATCGAGACTAAAGTAGAGGAAGAGTTAGTGCATGATTTTTTCTGTTCATAAATGATTGTTCACTCAATGAAGCCTCTGAAGCTGAGATGCAACAAAGTGTGGATTGATTCTCTCCTGCTTGTAGTAATTTTGGCCTAACAACACCAAGAAAACACAAATTCTCTACCAGTCAGCAGCACACCACCCATACGTGAACCCATTGGTTACAACAAATGTAGAAATTTTGAGTACTCTGAATAAGTTCACTTGGAAGTATACTTTCCAGGGATGTACACATAGATGATCAAATTGATGCCATATCGCCAGAGCTAGATCAGTGCTTGGGAGGTTCTAAAGGAAAATGTGGGAGATAAGAGGCTGCCTACCAAATTGAAGATCCACAGAGCCATTGTGCTGACTTCATTGTTGTATCCCTGTGAAACCTGGACAGTATACCAGTGCTGTGCTAGCAACCTGAATTGCTTACATTAAAATTGTTTTAGGAAGATTCTGAAGATCACCTGGCAAGATAAGGTACCACACACTGAGCTAAACTGCCAAATATTCAGAGTCTATTACAGAGAGCACAACTCTGATGGGCTGGTCATATTATTCGAATGGTAAATGTACATTTGCTTTAAAAGACTTTTTTATGGAGAACTCACACAAGGTAGGTGCTCACATGGAGGGCAAAAGAAGTGATACAAAGAAAATATCAAGCTCCCACTAAAGACTTTAGGAATCTATTGTGAGACATGATTAATGCTGACACAGGACTGTCCATCAAAGAATGCTCTACTCTGCTCTAGCACAAAGCAGAATTGCAGTAACTAAAAAGAGATGGGAGATGTGGAAATCTGGAGAGATCTCCACTCCAAATGTTTATATGAACTATTTATACTCCACCTATGGTAGAGCCTTCCAAAGCTGTACTGGTCTGATCAGCCATAGTTGGTCACACTGTGATCTTTGACTCTAACAGAGTGATGTAATTTTGATCCTCTTTGAGAACAAAGGACAACAACCAATCCCCCATTGGAATGTAAGCTTCTTGAGGTCAGCGACTATCTTGCTTGATTTTATTTGTATCCCCAACACTTAACAGTGTCTGATGCATAATATGTTTTCTACCTATTTATCTATCATCCATCTGTTTATCATCTATTTACATTAAGCTTTGATCTCTCAGTCACTTCCATCCATGACTACAATTCATGCCCTCAAGGGCCAAGCCAAATAATTCTAATCTATCTTCCACATGACAGCCTCTCAATAACTTGGAGATAGTTACTGAGTCACCCCCTAAATCTTCTCCTCTTGAGATTAAGCAATGCTAGTTTCTTCACCTGATCCTTATGTGGCATCATTTCATGGTCTTTCACCATTGCTAGCTTCACTCTCCAATTCATCCATGTCCTTTCTGAAACGTAAAACCCTAACTAGAATATAATACTCCAGATGTGGTCTAATTAGGGATGCATTATTGTTTTAGAATAGTGTTCAATATTTTCTACAATCTAGTTTCAGGTCATTTTGACAAACAAAAAGTATTTGCATTGAGAAACAGTTTTTTCATGTCCAGCCCACCTGGTTCTCTCATACCTAGAACAAAGTCCTTCAACATTTTTAACTGTTGAAACCCTTCACTTTCTTAGAGAATTATATCACTTTAACCATATCAATCCATCCATAGCCCTCACTCACTCCAAGTCAATTGCAAGTCATGTCATCATCTCTCTCATGTCATGGTCCTCTTCAAGAATGAAGGACAAACCACACACACAACCACAACCACACAATTAAGCATCTACTATGGTGGGCATTGCACCAAGCACTGGAGACAGAAAAAGAGGTAAAAGTCAATCTCTGCTCTCAAGAAACTTACAATGTAATGGAGGAGACCACGTGCAAACAAACAGACAAATAGGAATAATTTGTGAATAATTCCTTGTGAAGCCTTCGCTCATCCTCTTAGCTAATAATTGGTTTTCATATCCCTGGATCTTAGCTACTCTTCAATGTGCCATATTCACTTACTGTATTATGTGTTATCTTAGAGATCTAGATTATAAACTCTTGGAAGGCAGGGGTTGTAATGTTTTTCTTCTTTGTATCCCTAGAATTATGCTTAAACGTGTGCAGACTCAATTCAATAAACATTAACTTAATACCTACTATGTGCCAGGTATTGTGCTAAACAAATAAGAAAAAAGATAAACAGTCCCTCTCCTCAAGGGGCTTACAATCTAGTGGAGACAGACAACACAGGAAGCTGAAAAGAGTGGGAAAACTAGAAGATATTTAGTGGGGAGGGGAAGGTAATGATGCTGACGATGAAAAGTAGAGTCATCTGACATTACTGAATTGTGACCTTACACCACTATCTTGCTTCATAATGGAAAATGTGTCATAAGCTAATACCTGTGAACTTATTATTTCCATTCCCTAAATCTTGTCCTACTCATCTGCATAGGTTTACTCTCATATTTCACACCAGTTGAAATCTTTTTCTATCTTGGAGAATCATAACGAATGTTGTCTTCTCAATAAAGGATTCATTCACTCAGTACTTTAAGTTAGAAATTATCTTTTGCTCCTTCATTCTCTCATCCTTCTCTGTGTGCCCTGTGTCATATTCCAACTTGTATCATAGTTATTTGGATATATGTCTTATTCCCCTGAGACTGCAAGCACCTTGAGGCCATTTTTTTCTTAGTATCCTCTAGAATAGTACACTACACATCATAAGTACTTGACAAATCTATTTAATTCAATGAGAGTTTCAACATTAATTTTATATCTTAAAGACCAGACACTTCCAAAATGTGAAATTCTACCACCATTTAGTGGCACATACCATAAGAGAGAAACGGAAAACCATATTTCCATAGCTCATTGCAGCATTTTCCTCATAATAACCCTGTGAAATGAATCACATTGCTGTCATTCCCATTTTAATGAGGAAGAAATTAGTTGAGGAAAGTTAAGTGAAGATTTCATTGTTGTTCAGTCTTTTCATTTGTATGATGACCCCATTCAGGATAAAAGGCAAAAATCCTGGAGTGATTTGCCATTCCTTTCTCCAGTTCATTTTGCAGATGAAGAAACTGAGGCAAACAGGGTTAAATGATTTGCCCAGGATCACATAGATAGCAAGTGTGTAAGGTCAGATTTGAACTCATGAAGATGAGTTTTCCTGACTCTAGACCTGGCACTAGATCCACTACATCACCTAGCTAGTAATCCTCACTTTCAGATAAAATAGTAAGACTTATATGAGCAAATACAGAATGAAGAGAACAGAACCAGAAGGAAAATGTACACAGTGGCTTCTATAATATAAATTAAAAATGATACTAAAGGGAAGCAGAAATCCAATTACAAGTACCAAACAATTTCAGAGGGAGATAAATTCTCAACTACCAACTGTGCTCTAAGATCCTAAAAGGCAGGACCTATGTTACCCTTTTTAGCATAGGGTACAGCAGATGTTAAGTGCTTAATGAATGCATTTTTTAAATGTGTGGACCTGAATTATAGTTTCATACATACTTCATATCTTTAAGACCTAATATTAAATTAGATCTGTGGTCTTTTACCCCCATCTAGTGGCAGTATATTCATTATTATTATAATATTTACTCACAAGCAGTGGGTATTAATTATAAAGCTCAAATGAGATATTGGATGTAAACAACTGTGCACATCTTAAAGTGCTTCATAAATTCTAATTATTACTATTAATATTTTTAGCCTAAAGTCACCAAACACCCAGTTTGGCAATACCTTCATTTGCTGTGTTTTCTATCATACACCTACTGAGTCAAGCGATATAAGGGTTGGGATGATAAATGTGTAACAATAAGACTCGGGGAGGGCAGAATGAAAGTTCATACATTTCTAAGTTTTATCTGAATTACTGGCACTTTCTTAAGTCTAGACAATCAACAAAAGCAATGCATCACATATGATTTGTAGCAATTATTGATTTCTGAAGTATAAATGCTCACACTGAAAATTAAACAATAGGCTCTCAGTGGTGGGTTTGAATTGACTATAGCACACCCCTGCTCCCAACTTTGTAAAATAACAAGTGCGAGCATTATGTTTTAAGGTACAGTTTTTACTTATTTATTTTTAACATTTTTTAAAAATTCTGAGTTCCAAAATGTTTTTCCTCCCTCCTTATCCACCTTCACTCATTGAAAAGGGAAGCAATATGATATTAATTATGCATGTGAAATCATCAAAATATATTTTCATATTAGCTACATCACAAAAAAGCAAGAAAAATAAAGCACCCTAGAAGGGAAAACTAGGAAGTGATACCCTGTCAGTATAGCTGCTCATCATTTCTTATAGCACCATGGTACTCCATCACAATCCTATCTTACAACTTATTCACCCATTCTCCAATTGATGAGCATCCCCTCAATTTCCAAATCTTTGTCACCACAAAAAAAGAATTGCTATAAATGTTTTTGCATATATAGGTCCCTTTCCTTTTTCTTTGATGTCTTTGGAATACAGAACTAGTAATGGTGTTGCTTGGTCAAAAGGTATGTACAGTTTTATAGCCCTTTGGGCACAGCTCCAAATTGTTCTCCAGAATGGTTGGACCAGCTCATAACCACCAACAGTGTATTAGTGTACCTATTTTCCCTCATCTCTTCCAGCATTAGTCATTTCTGATAGATGTGAGGTACTACCTTAGAGTTGTTCTAATTGTCATTTCTCCAATCAATAGTGATTTAGAACATTTTTTAATGGGACCATAGATAACTTCAATTTCTTCTTCTGAAAGAAACTATTTATCACTTGTGGAATGGCTTTTATTTTTATAAATTTGACTCAGTTTTCTATATATTTGAGAAATGAGACATGAGACCTTTATCAGAGAAACTTGTAAAAAAATTTTATATTACTTCATTATCTATGGTACCTTTTATCAAAATGTATCCATGATTATTTCTCTTAATTAGATCTATTTTTGCTTTTGCTTTGTCTGAGATCATGAGTGCCTTCTTCACTTTAGCTGAAACATGAAAGATTCTGCCCCATCTCTTTATTTTAACTCTGTGTATTTAATTCTGTTTCAAGTGTAGCTTTTGGAAACATTGTGGGGCTCTGGTTTCTAATCCATTCTATCTGCTGTTTTATGGGTGAGTTCATCCTACTCACATTGAAAGTTATGAACCTGTGTGTTTCCCTCCATTCTGTTTTCTTCTGTTTATCTGTCTCTCTATCTCTTTTTACCCTGTCCATCCTCACTACTGCCTCCCTTTAACCACTCTCCCTGTGGTCTGTATCAGTTCAGTCTCTGATATAGCATGTGTGGAATTACATTCTTATGAAAGAAGGCACAGTCAAGAACTGAAACTAGACCTGACCAATACTTACATAATTTTTTTTTAAAAAAGTAATCAATTCCATGTATAAACAGAATGTGAGACATATAACAAGATGACACATTCATCATAAAATGTTTGCCAATTTTATAAACTATTTTGTTACACAAATCTAAATAAAAGAGATATTTCCAGTCACTGACAAAGTTCCTTAGATACCTATTCACAGGTAACAGTGTGATTATGGCATGCAGTTCAGCAATCCTAGAGAAGACCTGTATAGGGAGATTCAAGTTTACTCAAAAGAGAATAGCCTGACTGGTCCCCCTGGAAAAAGAAAGCGAATTTTAAAAAAATCAGTCAAGTCAATCATCAAGTATTTATTAAGTTCTTACTATATGCTAGTCATTGCAGGAGGCATTGGGATACAAAAGTACAAGCAAAAGGAAAGACAGTGACTGCCCTCAAGGAACTTAGATTTTAATTAGGAAGGCAACATGTGAAAGCTGAAAGGAGGGAGGGAGACATGGAAATAAAAGTACACCTGGGCATGCTGGAGAATTTAGAGGAGAACAGGTTGGTGGGAAACGAAAAGATGTCTGACCCAGGGTGCCATTCTTAAAAAGAGGTCTGGATATAGCCATCCGATCAGAGATAGGGGCCTCAGATAAGAGGTCTGATTTGATATACAATCAGAAGGACAACCCATGGAGTTGGCCCACTAGTACCTACAATTTGGATACATACTACAAATGGACAATGAACTGAGCTCAGAACTAACAAACAAAAGCAAGAAATCCAGATAGGTCAATTTTGAAAAATGATACAACCTTTTTCAATTATCTCAAGGTGCTTTTTTGCAGCAAAGATCCATTCTGAAAAATCAATAAACATCCAGCAATGCTATATGGCTGTTATCATGGCATATATAATCTCAGAAGAATCAAAATTACCAGTCATCCAAAGTACATGACACATTGTGAGTATAAGTAGACTTCAGACCTCATCAAGAGCACTGAAGATTGAAGAAAGAGATGGACAGATATTTTAGTGATACTGAAGGATAACAATTTTTAAGAAAAAAGATTGAATTAGATTATATGCTACAGCATAATCGATGAAAAATCATAGAACTAAGAGCCAAGACGGCGAAGTAGAAAGACGCACATACACATAGCTCCAAACCCACAAACCACAGAACGGCAGAGGGGACTAACCCAGGGCGAATTCTGCACCCAGAGACCACGGAATATTGGAGCGAGGGAGATTTCTGTTCCGGAGAGACCTGCAAACCTCTCGCGGGGGTCCTTCGCGCCGGGCGCCGGGGCCGGGAAGAAGAGAGCAGCCCTACCGCAGCAGCGACACCGTGACAAAAAGATCCAAGAGGGCTACGGGGACGGAACCTCCAGTGCCCACGCGGGTCCCCCCACCCACAGAGGGACCTGCAAACCTCTCGCAAAAGGTCCGTCGCGCTGCAGACACGGTGCCCAGCTCGGACCTGCGGCGGCGACAGCGGCCACAGCTCCGAGAGACACAGTTCTGAGAGGGATCCGGAGGCGGGATCTTCAGCAGCTGCACGGGCCCCCCACCAACAGGTGACTGACGGGGGTAGGTGAGAGAGTCTCTTTGGCGGGTTGAGAGGGGAGTGAGGTGCCCCCATGGCTCGGGCCCCCCCGGGAGGTGGGGGCTGAGAGTTGGCTGCGGACGGGGGCTCCCCAAACGGGCGGGAGCCTGGATCCATTGTGGAAGGTCTGTGCATAAACCTCCTGAGGGAACTGAGCCAGAGAGGCGGCCCTGCCCCTGACCTCAGCACCTGAACTTAATTCTCACACTGAATAGCAGCCCTGCCCCTGCCAAAAATCCTAAGGCGGGAAGCAGCATTTGAATCTCAGTCCCCAAACGCTGGCTGGGAGGACCAGGAGGAGAGGTGGGTGTGAGGAGAACAGAGGTCAGGCCACTAGGTGGAGACAATGCCAAGAAAAGGGAAAAGAAATAAAACTATTGAAGGGTACTTAATCGGAGAAAAAAAACTTCCTCCCTTCCTTTCTGATGGGGAGGAACAATGCTTGCCATCAGGCAAAGACACAGAAATCGAGGATTCTGTGTCCCAGCCCACCCAATGGGCTCGGGCCATGGAAGAGCTCAAGAGGAATTTTGAAAATCAAGTTAGAGAGATGGAGGAAAGACTGGGAAGGGAAATGAGAGGGATTAGGGAGAAGCATGAAAAACAGATCAGCTCCCTGTTAAAGGAGAACCAAAAAAATCTTGAAGAAATTGGCACCTTGAGAACTAGCCTAACTCAGCTGGCAAGGGAGGTGCAAGGGGCCAATGAGGAGAAGAATGCTTTCAAAAGCAGAATTAACCAAATGGAAAAGGAGATTCAAAAGCTTACTGAAGAAAATAGATCTCTCAAATCTGGAATGGTACAGATGGAAGCTTTGGACTTTTTGAGAAAGACAGATATCTCAGAACATACCGCACAGATTCGAAAAATGGAAGATAATGTGAAATATCTTATTGGAAAAACAACTGACCTGGAAAATAGAATCAGGAGAGACAATGTAAAAATTCTGGGACTACCTGAAAACCATAATCAAAAGAAGAGCCTAGACATCATCCTCCATGAAATTATCAAGGAAAACTGCCCTGAGATTCTAGAACCAGAAGGCAAAATAAATATTCAAGGAATCCGCAGAACACCGCATGAAAGAGATCCAAAAAGAGAAACTCCTAGGAGCATTGTGGCCAAATTCCAGAATTCCCAGGTGAAAGAGAAAATATTGCAAGCAGCTAGAAAGAAACAATTCAAGTATTGTGGAAATACAATCAGGATAGTACAAGATCTGGCACCTTCTACATTGAGGGATAGAAGGGAATGGAATAGGATATTCCAGAAGTCAAAGGAACTAGGACTGAAGCCAAGAATCACCTACCCAGCAAAACTGAGTATAATACTTCAGGAAAAAAAATGGTCTTTCAATGAAATAGAAGACTTTCAAATTTTCCTGATGAAAAGACCAGAGCTGGAAAGAAAATTTGACTTTCTAACACAAGAATGAAGAGAACCATGAAAAGGCGAACAGCAAAGAGAAATCATAAGGGACTTACTAAAGTTGAACTGTTTACATTCATACATGGAAAGACAATATTTATAACTCTTGAAACATTTCAGTATCTGAGCACTGGGTGGGAGTACACACACACACACACACACATGCACACACGCACACATACATAGAGACAGAGTGCACAGAGTGAAATGAAGAGGATGGGATCATATACTAAAAAAAAAAAATGAAATCAAGCAGTGAGAGAGAAATATTGGGAGGAGAAAGGAAGAAGTTGAATGGGGCAAATTATCTCTCATAAAAGAGGCAAGCAAAAGACTTATTAGTGGTGGGATAAAGAGGGGAGGCAAGAGAAAAACATGAGGTCTACTCTCATCACATTCCACTAAAGGAAAGAATATAATGCACACTCATTCTGATAGGAAAACCTATCTCATAATACAGGAGAGTGGGGGACAGGGACACAAGCAGGATGAGGGGGAGGATAGAGGGGAGGGCATGGGGAGGAGAATGCAATACGAGGTCGACACTCATGGGGAGGGAAAGGACCATAAGAAAATAGAAGTAATGGGGGACAGGACAGGATGGAGGGAAATATAGGTAGTCTTATACAACACAACTAGTATGGAAATCATTTGCAAAACTAAACAGATATGGCCTATATTGAACTGCCTGTCTTCCAAGGGGAAGGGGTAGAGAGGGAGGGAGCTAAAGAAGTTGGAACTCAAAGTGTTAGGACCAAATGTAATGGTCTTACCACTGGGTAACAAGAAATACAGGTTAAGGGGTCAAGAAAGCTATCCGGCCCTACAGGACAAAAGAGAAGACAGAGACAAGGGCAGGGAGGGAGGATAGAGGAGAGAGCAGATAGGTCACAGGGGCAATTAGAAAACTTGGGTCTGGGGTGGGGAGGGGGAAAAAAGGGGAGAAAATTTGTAACCCAAAATTGTGTGAAAATAAATGTTAAAAGTTTAATAAAAAAAAAAAAAGAAAAAAAAAAGAAAAATCATAGAACTAGAGGAATGCCTCCACCATGCTAAATTTAACCTTTATAACTGTTTTATGGAAACACACAAACAATAATTAGATTACATAAGAAGTCATGAATGGGTCACAATCTGCAACAATAAGAGTACCCACACTAATGAGAAAAATGAGCCATTGAACTATCTGGCGTAGAATTAGAAAATGGCAGAACTTGAAGATACCTTAGAAATCATCTAGTCCAAGACCCTTCTTTTGTAAATGAAGAAAATGAGGGTCAGAGAGGTGAAATACTTTTCCATGACACAACAAAGATCTCTTAAATCTTGGGACAGTTCTCTCTCTAATGCAACAATACTGCCTGTTGGAGAGAAACAGGATGTAAACATACCTCCAAGGTCTTCTCTTCTTCTTCTAGCATATTATCTGACATTACTGACATTTTAAATATTTATTTTTCATCAATATTACAAATTGGGATTATATATGCCTTAGAATCTTCTAAAGCCTACTAAATGAGATCCATCATTACTCAAGAGTTTAGCCTACGTACCTAACAAGGGAAAAATCACATGTATGTAGGAAAAATGTTATTTATCTGTATTATGATTTTCTAACTGATAGACAATTCTAAGAACTGATCCACTGGTATATATCTTGGAGAGACAAACAGAAGGATAACCAACTCCATCAAGAATTGAATAGAAGGCAGACAGTGAGCTACAAACTTTCTTTTTTAAAATATATTTTTATTTTGTTAAATATTTCCTAATTATATTTTAAAAGAACTTAAACATCCATCTAAAAAATTGAGTTCCACATTCTCCCCCTCCTTCCTGTCCTTCCCTCACCCACTGAAAAGGCAAGTAATAACATATCGGATATACATGTGAAGTCATACAAAACATATATCCATACTGACCATGGTGCCAAACACACACACACACACACACACACACACACACACACACACACACACACACGAAAAATAAAGTGAAAAAACATATGCTTCAAACTGTACTCAGAGTTCATCAGTTCTCTCTCTGGGGATGGAGGAGGTAGCATTTTTCTTCATGGGTCCTTTGGAATTGTCTTAGATCATGGTCTTGATCGCAGCAGCTAAATCTTTCACAGCTGATCACTGTTACAATGTTGCTGTTACTGTGTACAAAGTTCTCCTGATTCTGCTCACTTTACTTTGCATCAGTTCATATAAATCTCGCCAGGTCTTTCTAAAATCATCTTGCTTATCATCTTAGTATAGTATTCCATCACAATCTTATGGCTGAACAATGGCTGAACAAATCAATCATTACCCTGTCAGTGGGAACACCCTGAATATCCAGTTCTTTGACTGGCCCCAATATTTTTTTGCATGAAATAGGTAAAGTTTTAGAGACAGGAGAGAGAGAGAGAGAAAGAGTGAGAGAGAGAGAGAGAGAGAGAGAGAGAGAGAGAGAAAGAGAGAGAGAGAGAGAGAATATAATGTGGCAGGCATTATAGCAGGCTTCAACATCTTTCAAAGGAAGCACATGGGAGAGGCACATAACTAGAAGAGGTAGGCTGATGGTGTAGCAAGAGTGAAGACTAATTGATGGAAAGCTGGCCTGCTCCTCTGGTGCGTATGAAATACTAAACAATCTAGAGAACAGTTAATTGGCATTGTGGATTAAGTACTGGACCCAACTGAAATCAGAAAGACCTGACACCTTTACTAGGGCAAATCCCTTAACTACTTTCAACCTCCTTTTCTTCATTTGTAAGATGGAGATGAGAATAAAACATAGTTGTAGTGAGAATCAAATAAGATAACTGCTTCCTCCCCTTCTCCTCCTCCTCACTGTTCTTCTTATCATTGTTATTATTATTATATGACCTCCAGTTCATTGAGTATGCCTATGGTAGAGAATTTATTCCACACAAGGATAAAACTAGGTAAGATGTGAATAAATTGTGACTAACAAAGTAACCTAAGTATTTATGCTCCTAAAACAAAAATTGTCTAAAGTAGTCTTAGAGGATTATCACAAAGAAAACTAACTCACTTTTTCAGTTGAATCATGAACAAAATCTCTTTTAGGCCCTGCGAGTTACAGTCATTTTGATTTGCACATTTCATTTTTCAAGTGAGCCTTTTTCTTCTCAGGTACAATTCTTCTACCTCAGCCCTATATTCCTATTCGCAAGGTAAGGGTAGGAAACTGCCCTGCATTCAGGGAGGGACAGCATTATCAAATAAGAATTCTCTCCTCTCTCTATGATTCACTGACAGAAATTGTCCAAAGTCTACATTCACACATTTTCTGGCCCCTTCAGGTAGGGTTTGGGATAAGAGACGCATGGTAAGCAGAGGAAGAAGAAAGAGTAATGTCTGCTACTCTTTGAATATTAAGGATTTCATGCATTCTACAATAGAATCACTACACTGGATGCCAAGAGATCTGCGTTCTTATCCTGGCTTAAAAAAAAAACCAAACACCTGGTGGCTTAGGGAAAGTTACCAGACCTCCCTTTGCTTTTGTTTCCTGATCGATACAATACAAGTATTGGATTGAGCAATTTCCAAGTTTTTTTCTTCTTTGATTTTTTTTTAAAATCCAAGCTTGAAGCATTTATTTTCTCAGGATGTGTTTGCTTCATTACAGTTTTTATAAGTATCCATTTATCTTCTCCCTAATTCCCTACACTTTACCTAGACCTTTCCTTTGCAAATGGAGAAAGTTTTGAACACAATATTCAAAGGAGATAATGAAAAGTAAAGATTTGATTTACTCTCATGTGGTTATGTTTTTTTGAATCAGCACCTGGACATTTTCACTTGCTCCTTAACGTTACCAAGTTGACACTTTCTGTCACAGAAGCAATTTGCATTTTATTCTAAGGTTTTTCAAATAAAGAAAATTAACATATTAAAAGGTTGTGAAATTTCTGTTTGGAATTTTAAAAATATCATGCTTCTATTTTTTCCACAGCAAAAATTCTTCGAAGGTAAAAGTGATATGAGAAACCAAAAGGAAACTAAATTCATGTTAAACGTATTGAAAATAGAAGTAGAAAAAGGGGTTTCCTCTTCCTCTGGTAAAGCAAAAGAAATTCAGTTTAGGGAAGCTCAATGAAATGAGTTCAGCAAAAGTCCCTTGGAGATTGCAGAAAGTCACTTTGTGAAAGAATATTCTAAGGTTCTGAAAACATTGCTTCATTCATTCATGGGGTGATTTTGAAAGCTTTCCAATACTGTTTGGGAAGACAACCTACTGACAGGCAATGTAAGACACATAGGGCTCAAAGTTTACTTACAGTCAGAGTAAATCAATGCATTTTAACCCTAAAATATTGTTTTCCTGGTTCTGCTTTCTTCACTTGAGTCAATTCATTCTTCTTTCTATGCATCTCTGTAGTCATCATACTTGCTGTCTGGGTGACCTTGATCTTCCCGAGGCCTTAGTTTCATCATGTGCAAAATGAGGGCACCAAGTCTGATGGCACAAACCTGCCATCTAGGACACTAGGACATATGAGAGTGATGGATCTCTTGAGTTTCAGAACTCAGAGCTTTGGTGGGATAATCTGATCTATACAGTGGTTGGTATTCATGTAGAGAGCCTCTAGGATGAGGCCATACAAGGAGGCTTAATGCAACACATATTCAAAATGGAGCATGTCAAAGCTTCCACGCCAATCAGAGTGGGACAGAACCATGGGTAGCACCTACATTAACAGACACAGAGACTTAGAGACCTAGCCTTAAAATGCATATATTGATTGACAGAACAATAATCAGGAAGCTAGATGGTAGATAGAAAAATAAATACATGAATGAATGAGTGAATGTCTAAATAAATGAATGACTATAAGTGAATGAATGAATAATTGAATGAACAAAAATGAATTTTTAAAAATAAAGTGACGAATGAATAAGTAAATATGATAGGGATATCAAATGAGAGGGCTTTTAAGGACCTTTACGATTCTCTATCTCTGGTGATGATATTGATTCTTAACATATAGTAATATTCCACTACTTTCATATACTCTGAACTATTTTCAGTAGTTTTTCATTCATGTCCGACCCTTTGTGGCCACATTTGGAGGCTTTTTGGCAGAGATACTGGAATGTTTACTATTTTCTTCTCCAGTATATTTTACAGATGAAGAAACTAAGGGAAATACAGTTAAGTGACCTGCCCAGGTGACCAGATTTGAACTCAGGGAAATACGTCTTCCTGACTTCAGACCCAGTACTCTATCCATAATACTACCTAGGTGTCCACCCTCAGCTATAGAAGAATGAAAAAAGAAAATTCTTGTCACCAATGTATTTAGCATTATCAATTTACTCAAAGTCAGAAATGGATATGCTGCTATCAGTGAACGTGACATAAAGAGACATTACTGTGTTTTTCTTTTGCCTCTTCAAGATCATGGGCCTTATTCCATCTAATTTGCAGCTGAAACCTTCCATATATGCTGTCTCCACAATAAGAGTGTGATCTCCTTCAGAGCAGGGACTTTGTACACACAGCACTCAGTATTTACACATAATTAATTCTTAATGTTTTATTCATTAATTGATTCATTCATTTGCTGATTAATGTACTATAATTAGTTTAGGCCTTCCCCTTATCAGTAAGCATCTCCTTTATGTCCAATTCTTGGCAAACAAATGAAAACTATAGATTATAAATATTCTGGGGTATGTGAAGACTCTTATTGTCATTGACTTAATTTGGGAATATGTCTGGCAGTGACTTCTCTGAGTATGGACACTTTAGTCACTCTCTTGGCTCAATTCCAAATTGCTTTCCAGAATATCTAGACAAATGCAGAACTCCATATAGCATTCTGCTTATCTTCCCACATGCCCTTCAACATTGATCATTCCTAACTTTTGTCATATTTGCCAATTTGCCAGGCATTTGGTGAAATCTCAGGGTTGTTTTCTCTTATTCTCAGTAAAGGTTTTGTTTCTTTATGTACTTTTCTACTTACTTTCATCATATCAGATTGTCTAACATCTCCAAATTTACTCTAATATTAGATTTTTATATTCTTCCATTTGAATCTTTAGAATTCGGGGGATAAAAAGGTTATGTTCTCCAGGAAATGGATAAAAAAAAAAAACCCTTAGAATACTAAACCACTTTGAAGCACTCATTCCTTCAGGTTCACTTCCCACCCTAATTTTAGCCCCATACTTATTTGTCAGTCCTTTGACTAGTTTTGGGTTTTTAATTAAATTATTGAATGTTTTATTTCAGTACTTATATTCTTCTTCAACCTCCATCACAGTTATAGGATGAATTCAATCCCTCCCTCCCAACTTTTAACATTTGTTAGTTTTTTTCTCTTTGTTTTCTTTCTTCATTTTTTTTTTTTTATTTTTCTTATTATTGTGAGAGGAAGTAACAGAAATGGCCAGTGAAAAGATGACAAGGGACTGAAGGCAAATATTACCGCATGTAGGCCATGATGAGGGTAAGTCATCATTCAGAACACCCAGGTCTCAGGGTGTAAATTCTGGGGGTGAAAGGATTATGTTCTCCAGGACATAGTCTCCAATCTGAGTGACAGCAAGACTCATGAAAGGGCAGACAGGGAGTAAAGTAAAGAGAGTGGTATCACTGAAACAAACGGAGAACAAGGATTGATGACGGCCTAAATGCAGGTGGAGGCTATCTGGAGAGGACAAGAGGATGAAACATTTCAGGGAGAGCCCTTAGCAAATGACTACACAGGCAGCTAGATGGCACAGTGGACAGAGTGCAGGGTCTGGAGTCAGGGATACTCATATTCTTGAGTTCAAATCTGGCCTCAGACACTAGCTGGGTCACCTGAGCAAGTCACTTAACCCTGTTTGCCTCAGTTTCCTCATCTGTAAAATGAGCTGGAGAAAGGGCAAACCACTGTAGTATTTTTGCCAAGAAAACCCTGAATGGGTCATGAAGAGTCAAACATGATTGAAACAACTGAACAACAACGTGTACCATAAAAGAGTGAGTTTAAAAAAATAAGTAAAACAGGATAGTTGACCACAAAGAACTTAAATCTGTAAATTCTCTTTAAAAGTAAATTTTGTTTCACTTCTACAAATGTTACAAGATGGGATTGGAATCCCACTTTCTAAAGAGACCAAAAGTAAGTAAAGAAAGTAAAATGTGAAGGGAAATCCCAAGCTAAGAAATGAAAATTACACTCAGTACTATTTAAGAGAGAGTTGCCTAGAGAGGCCAGATAACCTGAGAAGCTGAGACAAAGGCTAATTGGTCTCCCAGCTCAGCCAGCCACAACAATCTTCAGCATCACCATGACCTCCTGGACCTTGTTGCCAGTTGCCCTGGTGCTGCTCTGCTCCAGCATGCTCTGCTCCCTGGGCTGTGACCTGACTCAGGATCTCCAGGAAGACTTCTCACTTGTGAACCAAATGAGCACATTTTCCCTGGTACCATGCCTGAAGGACAGGACCAACTTCAACTTCCCAAAGGAAGCCATGGAGGGCAGCGAGCTCCAGAGAGAAGATGCCACAGGCATTGTTCATGAAATGCTCCAGCAGACCTTCACCCTCTTCAGTCAGAATGCTGTTCCTGCTACTTGGAATCAGATCCAGGTGACACAGCTTCTCAGTGGACTGAATCAGCAGCTAGAACAAGGGGAGAAGTGCCGCAGGCAGGATGTGGAATGGGAACAGCCTTCTTTAGGAAGTGAGAATGCCAAGCTTGCCCTCAAGAGCTACTTTCAAGGAATAAATCAGTACCTTCAAAGAAAAGGGTACCACCACTGTGCCTGGGAGATTGTTCGAGTAGAGATCAGGAGAGCCCTCCTGTTCATGAGCAAATTCATAAGTACATATAGGGATTAAAGAAGAAGACATAAACTCTCAGCTCCTCAAATAATTGACTGCTTCCGTAAAACTAAATATTCAGTCATTAGAAAGAATTGTTTCTGAAGCCATTTGCATTTTGTATTTAAAAACATAAGCTGCCATTCATGAACTGAAAGGGAGTTTTACTATAGAAAGTCTTCACCTGTCTTTAATATCTGAGCATTTTATAATCCCTATTTATTTATTTATCTATTTATTATTTATTATGATCAATATATTTGTAATATTTATTGTTCATGGGAGGACAAGATTATTTTTGTGCTATTTATATTAAGCCTACTGTTCACTTCTCTATTTCCCATACAAAATGCAATCCTTTTTTTAAGAAACTGTATTTTACTAATAAAACTATATTGCTAATAAATCTCATTTTGGAGAAAAAAAATGGAAGTCAAAATCTCATAGAAGTGAATGCTGAAAACTATCTTTATATTTAATGGGAAAACATAAAATATTATTAATTGGGGGAAATGGGTACATGATTTAGACATATGATACCATAAACAAATTAGGATATCATGGAATAGTTTACCTGTCAGATCTATGGATAAGGGAATACTTTAGGACCAAAAAAGATACAAAGACCATTGCAAAATGTAAAATCCATAATTTTTATTATATTAAATTAGAAGGATTTTGCAGAAACAAAACCAAAGCAACCAAAATAGAAGGAAAGCAGAAAAGTGGGGGAAATTTTTTTACAGCAAGTATCTCTGATAAAGGCTTTATTTCTCAAATATACAGAGAACTGAGTCAAACTGATAAATGGTCAAAGGATTTGAACAAGCAGTTTTCAGTTACAGAAATCAAAGCTATCTATAGCCATATAAAAATGCTCCAAATCACTGCTAGTTAGAGAAATACAAATCAAAACGACTCTGTGGTACCACTCTACATGTATCAGATTGCCTAATACGGCAGAAAAGGAAAGTAGTAAATGTTGGAGGGGATGTGAGAAAACTTGGATACTATGGCAATTCTGGCAGAGTTGTGAACTGATCCAACCACTGTGGAGAACAATTTAGAATTTTGCCCAAAAGGTTATAAAACTGTGCATACCCTTTGATTCAGCAATACCACTAGTAAGTCTGTACCCCAAAGAGATTTTTTTAAAAAGGGAAAATAATCTATTTGTACAGAAATATTGATAGCAGTTCTTTTTGCGGTGGCGAAGAATTGGAATCAAAGGGATGCCCATCAATTAGGGAATGGCTAACCAAGTTGTGATATGTGGTTTAATGGAATATTATTGTGCTACCAGAAATAATGTGCAGCATGATTTAAAAAAAAAAACTGAAAAGATTTACATGAACTGATACAGAGTGAAGTGGGAAGAACATTGATTTTATTTCTGACCATGGCCTCCCTCAATCAACCCTCCTTTCTATCAGCCTCCCTCTCTTTCTTTCCCCTGTCCCCTTCCTTTCTATCCATCCCCTCCCTTTTCTTTCCCCTTTCTCCTCCTACTTTCCTATAGGATAAGATAGATTTCTATACCCAACTGAATGCATTTTTCCCTCTTTGAGCAAAATCTGTCAAGAGCAAAGTTCAAATAATTCTTACCCCCCTCCCTTCTTTCCCTTTACTGTAATAGGTCTTTTGCACCTCTTCATGTGATGTAATCTACCCTATTCTGCCTCCCCCTTTCCTCTTCTTTCAGTATAATCTTTTTTTACCCCTTAATTTTTTATATTATCACATCAAAGTCAACTTATACCCATACTCTCTAAGTATACAGTTTTCTAAATGCCCTGATAAAGAAACCATTCTCAAGAGTTACCAGTATCATTTCCCCACGTAGGGATGTAAGTAGTTTAACCTTACTGAATAACATTTTTTTTCTTTCCTGTTTACCTTTTTATTGAGTCTTGTATTCAAGGATCAAATTTTCAGTCCAGCTCTGGTCTTTTCATCAGGAAGGTTTGGAAGTCCCCTATTTCATTGAATGTCCATCATTTCTCCTGAAAGGTTATGCTCAATTTTGCTGGGTAGTTGATTCTTGGTTTTAATCCAAGCTCTTTTGCCTTCTGGAATATCATATTCCAAACCCTCTGATCTTCTAATATAGAAGCTACTAAGTCCTATATAATCTTGACTATGGCTCCATGATATTTAAATTGTTTCTTTCTGGCTGCTTGCAGTATTTTCTCCTTCACCTGATAATTCTGGAATTTGACCACAATATTCCTTGAAATTTTCATTTTGGTATGTCTTTCCTGGTTCTAGGATATCAGGGCAGTTTTCCTTGAAAATTTCTTGACAGAAACTGTCCAGGTTCTTTTTGTTTTTATCACAGTTTCCAGATAGTCCAATAATTCTTAAATTATCTCCTCTGGATCTATTTTCCAGGTCAGTTTTTTTTTTCCACAGAGGTATTTTACATTTTCCTCTATGTTTTCATTCTTTTGATTTTGTTTAACTGATTCTTGATGTCCCATAGAGTTATTAGCTTCCACTTGCCTAATTCTAATTTTTAAGGAATTGATTCTTCAATTTTTGTCTTTCCTTTTCCAAGCTGCTGACTCTCTCTTGCATACCTTTCATTTCTTTTTCCAATTTTTCTTCTATCTCTCTTATTTGACTTTTGAAATCCTTTTGAGTTCTTCCAAGAAGGCTTTTTGGGTTTGAGACCAATTCATATTCACCTCTGAGGTTTCAGATATAGGTATATTGACAATGATGTTCTCTTCTGAGTTTGTGTTTTGATCTGCCCTGTCACCATAGTAATTGTCTATGGTCAATGTTCTTTTTTGCTTCTTGATCATTGTTTGCCTATTTAGTGACTTTTAAAGTTGAGCTCTACTGTTGGGGCCCATACTGTCCCAACATTTTTGTACTGGGGGCCAGGGGCCTAGGCCCTAACTTTTGTTCTGGAGCCTCTGGTGCTAGTGGTTTGCTCCTTGTGGCCTGGCCTAGTTGCACCTGTTGTTGCCTAGTTTCCAGGGTTGGTAACTTGCCTTCTGCACTGGGACTGAAGGCCTCACAGCTGGCTTGCTCTGCCACTGGCATGTTGAACCAGGAGACTGAAGGGCCTCTGTTCCTGATCTGTGCTGTGACTAAGAGCCTCCTGCTGGTTTGCCTGGACACCACCTTAATGAGACAGACCTTTCCTAAAGTCTTTCTAAGTTATCCTTAGCTGGCAAATTGTTTCACTCTGTCTTTTTGTAGGTTCTGTCACTCCTGAATCCATTTACAGGTTTGATTTAATATAGTTTCTGAGGGAAACTGGGGAGAACTCAGGCAACTTCCTAACTTTTCTTCACTATCTTGACTTCACCTCTTAGAACATAATACAGAGTTACAGCAACATTTTATGATGAATGACTATGAGTAACTGAGCTATTCTCAGCAATACAATGATCCAAGACAATCCCAAAGCACTCATGATGAAAAAATGCTGTCTTCAGAGAAAAAATTGATATAGTCAGAATACACACTGAAGCATACTATTTTTCTCTTCCTTCCTTGCTTCCTTCTTCCCTTTTTTGTTTTCTTCCACAAAATGACTAACATGGAAATGTTTTACATGATTACATGATACAAACTATGTCAGATTGCTTACTGTCTCAGGGAGGTGAAAAGGTAAGGAGGGAGGGATAGAATTTGGAACACAAAACAAAAAGGCACAAAAGGATAAATGTTAAAAATCATTTTTACATGTAACTGGAGAAAAATTAAAAAATAACAGTTATCTTTTGACTTTTTTGCTGCTCATGTGAGAATATTATAAAATTAAATAGCTTTCTGAATCTGTGCCAATTCTACTTGCTTGAATACAAGTGATTAGATTAGGAAGCTTGGGAAGAAGCTCAAAGAAGGGGAAATAGAAGTTACTACAAATCTGTATATCCACTGGTATAAACGAAATCCAAGGATGGGTGAAGTAGTCTACAGGTGTTTCTTATTTTTCCTATAGACTAGGGCATTTTTAAGCCCCACTGGGGATATTTATAGTGAGTGTTGACTCATCCATCTTGTAGTATGCTATAATTACTGTATTTCACTGCATTTTCATTGCAGATTTTATGCCAATTTTGTTGGGAAAAAAGTGACGTGTGACCATTATATGAAGCTTCCTTCAAAAAAAATTGTGCTGGCATAAAAATCACTTATTACTAAACTGTTTTTGGTGCAAGATTAAGATGCATAGGATACATGTGAATATACATTAAAGCTGAATACTGACAGTGAACAGGTACTGAGAATTCTATGCTCAGGGATTGCAATGTGAGATAGATAAATGCACAACCATATGCCATTGGTGGGGACTACACTGCTTCTCTGTTTACCATTTAAGTGGTGTGACAAACAGAATTATATCATACAACAATTGCATGATGAAAGGTTATAAACCAATTTCTGGACTGAAAAAAACATGGCGTGACAATTATGAGGTGGCAATAATTATGTCTTGAAATATAGTATTGTAAGGTCTTTCCATGTTGTAGTTCTTGACGTCCTGACATTTTTATGACCCAGTACATGTTCTTTGATCAATATGACAGTGGACGCCATGGTTTTGGTATGTCCAGTTCCATCATCTAGCAATACTGTGAGCACTTATAAATAACTGCAAACTACAAACAGGGACCTGAACACTTTGACTGGTCATAAAAAGTGCCCTGAGGTTTAAAGGAGGATAGAGGCAAACATGGAAAGAAAACCATTCTCCTGCCCTTAGAAGTATATCTGTGTAATCTAATTTTGATAACTCTCCTAAATGGACTAATGGATGGATCTATGAGGAATAGAAACTCAGTAAAAAGATAAGCACATCCTTATTACATCAGTAAGAAAGTAAGGAGCCCACAGGATCTTGTTCACTCCCAGAACAATCTAAAAAGATTCTTTTATCTATGATGGAAGACCTCAGAAACCGTCTCTAAGACCTGCTACTTCATGCATCATCACAAAATCTAACAGCCTAAATGGTAAAAGAAGAATGAGAATTTTGAACTAAAAATAAAATTTAAAAATATTTAGCTTGGAGAGAATAAATCTATGATCAGTCCAGCACTCTGTTCCACATGTTGCCTTCATTACTCTCACATCCTGTCTGTCTCTTGTCCTTAAAACCACATAGTCTATCAAATGCCAATGTTTGCTGCGAGAGAGCATCCACAAAGTTTTATTGCATTTAGGTCAATGGAAGATAGTGCTGATGATGAGAAGATCATGAGATGCACAAGCTTTCAGTAACCCTTGCTTTTGCTGTTTCCAGCTCCATTCCTCCCAGTAACCCCCTGCCAGGTCTGGAAGTCTGAGTCTACTCTGAGTCTCTCAGAATTAAAAGCTTGTCCTGTTTTGATGAAAAGGAACTCCAGGTCTTCCTAAAACTTTTCTTGGACCTCACCAGGGTTTGTCATGGTGGAAACATAGGCACTAATGATGGTATCACAGTGTTTTTCTGCAAGTGGTAATTGTATTGTCATGGGTCTATCATTCGTTCCTTTTAGTAGACATACAAACTTGTTAACTAGATTAGTTTTGAGTGCAAAATCTACACCAGCCTCATGCTATTTCCCTCCAACTCCATATTCAGCTTCAACTTCAATAAACTGGGCTTCATTTGCCAGTCTTGTTTCACTCTTCTGAGGGCAGAAGAGTTCTCTTGCAACAAGAGCTGTTCATCTTTCAGGTATACTGAATTTTGTGTTGTCTATAAGTGTGTGCACATTCCATGTACCCGTGGTGAGTGGAATCATCTTTGTAGAAATTTTTGTACAGTTTTTTGTGTTTTGACCACAAGGTGGGATTCCTGACTGCCATGGTAATCAGGCCAGAGTTGGGTAAGCAGACAATGTTTAGGGCACCTTTTCTAGTCCCTTCTTCACACCAGGAAGTGAGCAGTGCAATCCTTAAAAGGCTGCTCAGACATGCAGGGGGCTGCTGAATCCCACTGCTGCTTCCAATGAAAATACGACCCAATGGCCTAGGCCACCTATATACAGCGTTGTGACTACAGACCAAGTGTATCCACACCTGCTTCATCATCATTTGCCTGTCACCACAGGACTTTAAGATAGGTAAAAATGGTAAAATGGTATGGATGATGTCTTTTGATATGTCCATAGATTGAATTTAAATGAGACAGAGCTGCACAAAGTCATCAGCTTCAGTCTCTCTGCCAGGGTTATCACAGTCCAATGGCAGGACAGAGTTAAGATGACTGATGTCTCTGATGCAGTGGATGACCTTGGCATCTTCAATGTCTAACCAAGCACTCCATAGCACCTGCTTCAGCTGCCTTCATGGTTGTTGGAACAAATTGTTCTCATCTGCCCATTCCACCAGGGGAAGTCTTCACTCTCAAACTCACCAATGGGCTTGAGACTGCTTGGTTACCTTCAACCTGCTTTAGTCCATTTGCCAAAATGTCTTACTGGGGTGTAGCCACTGTGCATATTACAGCTTCTTAGAGTCATAGATGAGAGGTGGATCGTGTGGATACCAAAGGTGGAATACAGCCCTGTATTATCCAATATTCAATTAAAGATGCATGAAGGGCTTTAAAAGACAGAGGAACACATACATCCCAACATGATAGTGGGAAAGATTGAAGGCAAAAGGAGAAGGTGGAATGGCAGAGGATGAGATGGATTACTAGTGTCATGGAAGCAATGAACATGAGCTTGGACAGATTTCTACAGATAGTGAAGAACAGAAGGGCCAGATGTCTGTAGGGTCTATGGGATCATGAAGAGTTGGACATGACTAAATGACTGAAAAACAAACAACAAAAGCTCGGTACTTTGGTGAATACAAAAAATAAGTGCATTCTTGCCTTCCCAGGGACCAAAACAATTTACTGTGTTTCCCTACATATTTTTTACTATTGACATGATAACTGTAGATCCAAGGGGCTCTAAGAGATCTTGCAGTTACCTAGTTCTTTTTATGAGTTCGCTAAAAGCACACATTTGTAGGACTTCAAAGGACAGGTGAATTCATAGATGCATTATTTAGGACATTATTGTGAATGAATGGGATGAGTTTACCCACAAAATGGAAGCAGATAGCAGAATAGATTAAAATCAGAATCCAACAACATGTTGTTGAAAAAAGATACACTTGAAGCAGAAAGACACATGCAAAGTTAAAATAAAATGCTGGAACTGAATCTAATATATTTAGCTAAACAAACAAACAAAAAGGAAGGTAACAAAAGGCAAGGGAAGCAATCTTGATGTCAGACAAAGCAAAAGCAAAAAAAAAAGCTTTATTTAAAGATACATTTTGCTAAAAGAAGTAGACAAATAAGTAATAATATCAAAAAATTTTACAGCAAGTTTCTCTGATAAAATCCTCTTCCTCAAATATATGCCGAGTCAAGTTTATAAAAATAAGAGCCGTTCCCCAGTTTATAAATGGTCAAAGGATGTGAACAGACAGTTTTAAGAAGAAAAAAATCAAAAACTATTTATAGTACAAAGAATGTTTAAATCACTATTGATTAGAGAAATGCAAATTAAAATAACTCTGAAGTGCCACCTCAAACTTATTAGAAATGACAAATGCTGGAGGGGATGAGAGAAGAATACTTTTCTTCACTTTATTTTCATTATTTTATGTTGTGTTCTCTTCGTAACGTGGCTCATGTGGAAACGTTTTTTTCATGACTTCACATGCGTAACCTATATCAAATTGTTTATCTTCTTAAGGAGGGGAGAAGGTTGGCAGGGAGGAAGAGAATTTCAAACTCAACATTTTTTAAAATGATTATTAAAAAATTACATGTAATTGGGAAATATAAAAATATTTTAAGATCAAAACATTTCAAAGAATAAAAACAAAAATTCTCCTGTGTTAATTGTTGCACATTTCCTTGTCTTCCTGGTCTAACTTCTTCAAGAGAATTGAGCTCCATAGGATTCCATTTCCCCCCAAACTTTTGGAAATCTGCTTTTCCAAAATCTAGATTGCATTCCAGACTATATCCAGTTTTTCTCTCCTATGTCACAGACTCTAGAATGATGTGGCCATTTCCTCCACAATATTCCCATTATTTTTACTCCTGAAAATAGTTCTTCTTTGTTAGTGAGACTCAGATCCATAATAGACTTTGCCTTTGTTGGTTTCTAGACTTTTTGAAGGATGAAATTATGACTAAGACATACTAAGAAGTAGTCATTCTTTTTGGCATTACACAAACCTCAGCAATTGTCCAGATGCTTGAAGTCATCTGTCACAAAGTCCCCCTGCCTCTCTACCAAGTTTGTCATCTGTTTCCCAAACTCCATAACCACTTCTTTTGATTCAGTTGGTCTGTAACATCATATTTCATTAGCAAAGTCACTTCTTTTCTCCCTCCTTTGATCTCTAATCAACACTCTCTATTAAGCTCCTTCTTTTTGTAGGACCAAATATCTTCATATGAATGTACATTCTTAATATACAATGTTAACCTACCCCCCCCAAAAAACTCCTGCTGTTTCCAGAGCCATAGTCCAGTCATGGTTTTCATATCACTCTAAGTGATACCTACAAAGTCCAATCTGTCTTCTGGCTTGAAGATCTCTAGTTCCTCTTGTTTGTGCGTAAACTTTGAGCATATGTATTTGAGGCCATGGACTTTCTGATCCCTTTCTTGGATTTTGTTTCTGGTGAAATTCAGGGTGTCCTAACTGCTACTGTTCCTTCTTTTTTGTGACTAAACTCTATGATATCTGACTTCAAAGATACTCAATGGAGTACTCTCCCTCCCTCATTCTTTTTTATTTGAAGCCATTTCAATTAGGTTTGTATGACAACTGACAAAAAAATATTCTTATCAAACTCTATTAGGTATATTCCATCTCTAGTCAGGAATCTGTCAAATCTACGTTATAAACTAAGATCAAGAAATACAATCTTATTCTTAGATACCGCTTTCTTAGACCAGCTCGCTCTTCACTTCCCAAAGTAACTCTTCTTTCCTCTCCTTTCTTCTTCTTCTTTTCCTCTTCCTCCTCCTTCTTCTTCTCTGTCTCTTTCTCTCTCTCTCTTCCCTTCATCCTTCCCTTCCTCCCTCCTTCCCTCCCTCTCCTTCCTCCTTTCCTCCCTGTCTATGTGTGTATATAAAACTTTATAGTCTCCAATTTCTTGCCCAAGACTTTCTACATATTTTTTTGCAATCGTTTTTAGGTTCCTTCTGATGGTTTCATTTCTGAATTCCTGTGAATCACCAGAAGTGGATAAATATGATTTTCTTTGATAATGTTAGGGATTTTTCTGTTATGTCTTGGTTATATGAGTCAGGCAGCCTTCTCTATTATTGTTATTAGTTCAATAAATAACTTTTCATTTCCATCTTTATTAAATCTTCCAAATTAAGCAAAGTATTTGGCATGTGGTAGGTGCTTCAGTATGCTTGCTGAATTAAATTCAATAAATCATCTCAGAGTTATAGCTAAAATCTTTTTACAAGATTTTTAGGTGCCCCAAATTTTAAAAAATGCTACAGTCACTTAAGATCATTTCCATACATTCTAGCATTTCTCAAAATAATTTTTCCAAATTAGGCCACACAGCACTTTGGGGCCTAAAAAATATAGTGACGAGAAAGAACTCCAAAAATGTAGAATAGCCTAAGTGAGAAAAGAGGTACAAAACCACACTGAAGAAAAATTTCTTAAAAATTAGAATTGAGCAAGTGAAAACTAATGAGCCCATGAAACATCAAGAAACAATAAAACAGAATTTTTAAAAAGAAAACAAAGGAAAATGTAGCCATACGATGATGATGACAATAAAAATATGTTCTAAGGATAGGGGAATATGTCATGGCATTAGTATGAAGGTAGATTTGGAAAATTTTGCAAGTAGATAAGAGTTGATTGAATGTGTTTCTTAATACCCCTTCCCATTTCTCTTTGTAGTAAGTATTTTATAGCAGGTAATTTAATATTTGGTTTTGCTAGCATCAATATTTCTTACAGAACCCCTAGTCAAATGGTATGAAGCACCAGGATCCTATTAAAAGCAATTTGGAAAACCCTGACCGAAACTCCCGTCACAACCACAGCCCTCAAACACTATCAAAACTGAAAACTTCTGTCCCAACTGTTGCCCTCAAACAACTCAAACTGCAAGCTACCCGAGCACGTGCTAAACCACTCTCTGCCAGCAGGGGTCTCCACATGCACATGAGTGAATTAATTTCTCTGAGGATCCGTCACATAAGGATCACAAGCTTGACCTTCAGCAGACTCTCCCAAGGCATTCAAGCTCTCTGAAGACCTCACGTCATTCCGAATCAGCAAAGAGGATGACATGAAATCAATTAACTAAAGTATTACTTTTCACTGTTTCTGGTGAAAAGAAATTAACTCGCTTGACATTTTAATAACTTTTCTAGGTGCCTGTAAAATCACATAAAAAGTAACACTTGGCATAGCCACAAAATATAGGCAACCTTTTTTACAGAGGATTATTTCTCCTCCTGCGCTCACTCAGCTGCTCGTATTCTTTTAGTAGGCTGTGGAGAAAGTAACTTTAACACTATTTTATATCAGCATGCCAAAAAAAAAAAAAAAGGCAGATAGCAATTAAAAAGAGTGACCTTTGAATCTCACTCTTGCCAAAAGGGGCCACATTCCAAGACATGTAGCCAAGACATTCTGAGAAGTGGTGTATTTAGCAACACTAACTCTACTCAACATGAAGCTTAGTGGGGTCTATTTAGGAGAAAAGTGTTATACAGACCTTAAAATGCAATACAACAATGAATTATTATAATCAGTAGAAATGATAATGAGTAAAATAATAAATATAAAACATTTACAATTATATTTCAAGCAAGACTTCTGTTCCATATGTTGGTCCTCATTCAAAAACTTGGAAATGATAAGACCATCTTGGGTCATTTCAGTAAGTACCTTTCTGTGAAGGCACCAAGTCAGCAAGTATTTATTAAAAGTCTACTAAGTGTCTCACAGATACAATGAAATTTAACAGGTATAAAAGGATAATGAAGGCATGGTTACAGATAAAAGTTTGTCTGTCAAAGATCTGAAGATGATACTGAACATCGAACTCAATCTGAGTGAACAGTCTGATAAAACAACCTTTAAAAAGCTAATGCAGTGTTGGGCTACATTAAAAGAGGTACAGCTTCCAAAGAGAAGATGACGATCCCTAGTCAGTTCACTTCTGGAGTACGGTGTTCTGTCCTGGGCAGCATGGTTTAGGAAGGACTGTTCAACTTAAAGAAGAAAAGGCTTAGGATAGAAATAACAATTGTCTTTAAATATTTGAGGTGCTTTCTCATGGATGACAAATTAGATTTGCTGTGTTTAGCTTCAGAAGGCAGAACGAGGAGCAAGAGGTGGAAGTTGAAGAAGAAATTTAATCTTGATATAAGAGAAAACTTTCTAACACAGCTACCTAAAAGCAGGTTTACTCAACAAATGATGGAATCCCCATTCTTGGAGGTCTTCAAGGAAAGGATGGATGACCACTTCTCAGGTATGTTATCAGGATTCTGTTGTGTATGGACTGTATTAGAAGGACACTGAAGTCCATTTTGTCTCAAATTCAGTGATTCTGGTTCTACCATGTTAAATTTAATATAGACAGTTATCCTTTCCACATTACAACTTTCCCCATTGTAGTTGTGATATATCATGGGTTGGCATAAGAAATTAAACAGGAATTTTGGGGGACTTTTGTGGAAGCTGCAGATGACATCCAAAAGCCAGCAGAAGACACAGAAAATGCTTAAAAACTCAGAAACACATGCATTTTACAATAAGTATTGTAAATAACTCCATAAAAGAAAAAGAAAAAATTCAGACTTAATAAATGCTGGCTTGTCTCCTTTCTTCTTCAAAAAGAAAGCCCTTCAAATACTTAAAGACAGTTGTCCTTTCCATCCTAAGTCTTTTCTTCAGGCTAAACATGCCAAGTTCCCACAATTAATTCTATTATGAC
Organism: Notamacropus eugenii; assembly: GCF_028372415.1. NCBI lineage: Eukaryota > Metazoa > Chordata > Mammalia > Diprotodontia > Macropodidae > Notamacropus > Notamacropus eugenii. The sequence continues at coordinate 108,955,506 of NC_092872.1, read as the reverse complement.
ACAGATTCAAGCTTCCTTACCAACCTGGCAACCCTCCTCTGGAAACTCTCCAGTTTCTCCATGTTCTTAAACTGTGGTGCCCATGACAGAAAACCATATTCCATATGTGGACTGATCATGGTAAAGTAGAGTGGGATTGTCATCTTCTTTTTGGAAACTATGCTTTTTTTTAACGCAGTCCCAGATTTAATAAAAATAACAAAAGGGAAAGAAAAAAATTTATTAGGGAAGAAATGAAGGAGATAGAAGAGAAGCAATATCTTTCATAACTGGTGTATTCTCAAAAAAAAATAATACACAAAAATGGAAGCCAGTAGGAGCATTACAAAAACATCACTTTCCTATGAAATGGATAAAGAACTGAACATGCACATATCCATGCACACATGCACTAATACATTAAACTCAACAGGAAATAGGCAAGAACAGAGAAAGAAAAGAGTATTTTAAGGAGGGTGGAGACAGATCCAAGATGGCAGAGCAGCAGTAAAAAGAGCTGATCTCTCCACCACAATTTCTCCCCAATCTCTAGAAAATGAATCAGAATGATTCCTGATGGACAAAACCAACTTTAAAAAAAAAAATCACATTAAGTTTAAATGCAGTGCATGAGTAAAAGTCAATACACAAAAGAAGGAATGGATTGGGCGGGGGTGGGGGTAATCAGGCAACATTTAAACCGCACTCTCGTTAAACTGGTCAAAGAAGGAAAGAACACACATACAGAGTTGAGTATAAAAATACGTTTTACTCAACAGGGAAACAGGAGAGAGAGGGGAAAAGAGAAAGGATGGAATAAGAAGGAGCATAGGTTAATGGAATAAAGTAAGCAAAGTAAGCAAAAACAAAACTCTTAAAGAAAGATAGGAAACAAACAGAAGGAAAAATATAAGAGAATAAGATGGAGGTAAACACACAATTAACAATCCTAACAATGATTATGAATAAGATGAACTCACTCATAAAATGGAAGACGATAGTAGAATGGCTATCAGTCAGAATCCAACATTTACAAGAAACACACTGGAAACAGAAAAATGTACACAGAGTTAAAATAAGAGACTAGAGCAAAATCTATCATGCATCTACTGAAGTACAAAAGGCAGGGGTTGCAATTATAATCTCCGAGAAAGCAAGAGTAAAACCAGATCTAATCAAAAAGATAATCTGGGAAATCATTTATGCTGAAAGGTACCACAGACACCATAAGTTTCCATGCAAGAATTCCTTCCTGCTACTTCTCAGAAAACTCACCATTGCCCTGAATCCCAAAATTCTAGAAAAATCCATTGAGAAATTGGGGAAAAGTGATATAGTTCTCTTGCAAAAATTGGTGGTTACCATTACAGGTTTGAAGGATCAAGTTGAAAGCAGCAAACACTGACATATAGAGCTGAAGGTCATGGTCAGCATTTCTGGGAACCAGGACAAGGGCATACAGGAAAGAAGTGGTCATAATCTTATAAATCAGTCTTGCTTGTAACTGTTATCATAAATGTGTGTTTATAGCTTATTTGCTGTCCTGATATTCTTGTAAACAAAATAAATAGTAGTAAGCTTACATGCATAGTATATAAATCCTGGAGCAGTTAGGTGGCACAGTGGATACGGTGCTGGGCCTGGAGTTAAGAAGATTCATTTTCTTGAATTCAAATTTGGCCTCAGACATTCACTAGCCATGCAACACTCAGAAAGTCACTTAATTCTGTTTCCCTCAGTTCCTCATACGTAAAAGGAGCTAGGGAAGGAAATGGCAAACCATTCCAGCATCTCTGCCAAGAAAATCCCAAATGAGTTCATGAAGAGCTGAACACAACTAAATCAACACAACATACAAATTTCATGAGTAGTGTCCAAGAAATAAATTTTGAAAAGGAAAAAAATAAATCCTTAAACTGAACATTTCAAAGTGATTCTCTGTAGCTATTAATATTGCTAGACCTAAATATTACATTGTTTAAGTACTACCCAATAGCCTTCACTGTTATTTTCCAGTGTTTGAATATTCTCTACAAACTACAGTTCTTTACAAATATTACTAAACTTCCTATTTCTTATTTATTAAGCAATTTAAAAGACAAGTGAAAAATACAGAAAATGTTGGAAGTATTTTAACAAAGATAAAGGAAGTTAGTTCAGTGCCAGATATATTTTAAATCACTATCAAAATGCATGGGCTAATAACACCAGACCACGCATTTATCATATCTTTTTTATAGAAAACTTCTGAAACTTTTAATATAGACCTATCACTGAAAGATGATTCATTTTATTGTTACTGTGATCCCTCATTATTGTTTTTAAAACAAATAAAATGACATGAAAACTACAGAATAACTTATGATTTTGGGAATTCCCAAGACTTGATAATTCCAATTTTTCATTCCCAAATATGAAAGATTAATATCTGTCAGAAATTCTAAAACACTGCCAAAGAAAATAAATGAATGTCAGGATTAAAGATATAAGTATCAAATGGTATAATATTGAAATACTTAGAGGAAAATTTAAATGAGTTACACAAAGAGTAAAACCATAATAACAGGGCATCCTCAGTTGAACTCTCTCAGAGAAGCTAACAAACAAAAAACAAAAAATGAAGAGTCTCAACAGAATGTCAGCGAAGTTAGACATGACAGAGCTCTGGCGTTAACTAAATGGGGATAGAAAACGGTATATTTATTTTTCAGCTGTATATGGCACATTCACAAAACTGACCCTGCATTAGGGTGTAGAAATCTCACCAACAAATTCAATAAAGCAGAAATCTTAAATGTATCTGGTACAGACTACAATGTGATAAAAATCATGTGCAATAAAAGGTTACTGATGAAAGTATCAAAACTTAATTGGAGACTAAATACCATAATCCTAAAGAATGGGTAGGACAAAGAACAAATCATAAAAGCAATCAATAATTTCATTAGAAATAAAAGATAATGAGACAATATACCAAAACTGGAGGATCTAGCCAAAGCATCCCCCAGCAAAATTTTATTTCTCTAAACACATTCATCAATGAAACATGGAAAGTGCAGATCAATAAATTACACATGCAATTTTAAAAGATATAAAAGCAACAAATTAAAAATCTTGAATTGAACGCCAAAATAGAAATCCTGAAAAGTCAAAGTATTTAACAAAATTGAAAGCATAAAATGCGCCACATTAATTAATAAAACGAAGTTGATTTTTTTTTAAAAAAGCCACCTAACAGTTTTAAAAAAGAAAACCAAATTATAACTATAAAAAGGTGAAAAAGTGTATTCCCAACAAAATAAAGAAGAGATCAAAGAATTATTGGGAACTATTATGCATACATGTATATATGCCAAGAAAAGTGACAATTAAAATGAAATAGATTAATATTTACAAAAATATATGTCAAGATTAACAGAACAAGAAACAAAGGACTTCACTAATTCAGTGTAAGAAAAAGAAATTGAGCACATCTTGAATTAATTCCCAAAGGAAGTGAATTTTATCATAAAATAATTATTTTTGTTATTACATAAATTGAAAACAGGAAAAGAAGCAGTCTTATCAAATTCCTTTTATGACACAAATATGGCTTTGATAACTGAACGAGAGACAAAACAGAATGAAAACCATAGACTAATATTCCTAATAAATACAAAAATTTTTGCGTTAAAATAATATGTCATAAGGATTATATACTATGACCATGCTAGATTTATAATAGGAAGGAAACGCTGGTACAAGAGAAGGAAAATAATAAACACAACTGATAATATTAATAGCAAAAAGCATATTATCATATTAATATATGCAGAAAAAGCTTTTAACAAAATACAATACCTATCTGTTTAAAAATAAAACACTAGAAATTAGAGGAATAAGCCAATCTTTTCTTAATATAATAAGTAGTATATATTAGAAGCAGCTTTTTGGCCCAGTGGATAAAGAACTGGAATTGGATTCAAGAAGACCTAAGTTCAAACCTGGCCTCAAACACTTACTAGCTATGTGACCCTGGGCAAGTCACTTAACCTATATTTGCCTTAATTCATTAGAAAAGAAAATGGCAAACCACTCCAGTATCTGACAAGAAAACTTCATGGACGTATGGCTCATGGGGTCATAAAAAGTTAGACATGATTGAACAACGTGACAAATACAGAGGTGATCAGCAGAATGGTTCAGATATATAATATACAGAAGAAAACAAGTACAGTGGCTGAGAGTGTGATAAACTTGAAGAATCCTAGCAATTGCCTCAATTAAAATTTAAAAGGCTTTGCACAATCAAATAAAATTAAGTTAAAATTAGAAAAGAAGCATAAGAGGAAAATCTTTGCATGAATTTCATTAATAAAGGTCTCATTTCTTAGATATACAGGGGAATTATTTAAATTTAAAAGAATAAGAGCCACTACCCAAATGATAAATGGTCAAAGGACATGAATAGGACATTTACAGAAGAAATCCAAGTTATCAATAGACAAAAGAAAAAAAAAATGCTCTAAATCCCTAATAATCAGAGAAATGAAAACTAAAACTGTTGGGGATGGAAGCTCAATTCCATGTGGACAGTCTCGGGCAGGTAAAGGTGGGAACTTCTAAATCTTAGAGTTCTCATGAGGCCCCCCATGAAACACCAGGGAATCGAGGAGTGAGACCGAGCTATCTCGTGTATTTCCGCCTCTTCCCGTGAGAAACGTGATGGGAGGAGCATCCCCGCCCTCGAGACTGTCCTGGATCTGGGCACACCTATTGTTATCTAACAGGCACGGTATTCAGGTGCAAACTACACGGCCGGAGAGCTTAATTAGGGTCAGGAAAGCCTGAAGGCGCTCTTAGCGCGGAGGGGCCCTGACAGGACAGAAGGCTCCGTTTTTCCTCTCTTTGCTCTCCCCTCTCCCTCTCTCCCCACTTCCACTTCTGCTTCCAATCTCTTACTGTAAGATCTTTGCCTCCTTGGGAGACTTCTCTCTCCCTCCTAAGGAAGAGCTCCCCCTGCACATGTAACCAGGACCCTGAATAAAGCCTAACCCTTGTTCGACTCCGGAAAGTCTCTTCTCTCATACGTTTATCCGGTTTGGCCAACCGAAGACCTGGGACAGGTAAGGTAAGACTCGGGTAGCCCTCAGGCCTCTAGGCCTGGCATAAAACAATTCACTTTATACCCCCCAGTGGTAAAGTTGACACAGAAAGAAAATGATAAATGCTGGGGGAGTGGGAGAAAATACATTGTTGGTGGAAATAAACATTTCACGTTTCCAATGAAATATGAAATTTCTGGAAAATTTTCATTCATTCTAGGGAACAATTTGGACCCATGCCCAGAAAGCTATTAAATTATGCATACTCTTTGATCCAAGGATACCATTACTAGGTCTATACAGTGAGTATGTTGGAGCCATCTCATAAAAGTTGATCAAAGTTGATTGTTAAACTGTGAATAGTAATGTCTCATAAATAAGCAAAATACAAATCCAGACTTGATTTGCAGTTTTGTTCATTATCTGACTTTAGTGAAAATGTTAATAATGCAGATTAAACTTGAAAGTGCATTGTGTGTATATCTGTTTTTCAGAGTACATTTTTTTTATACCAACATGCATGCAACATGCATCCACACCCTAAAGAGACTGAAGAGGAAAAAGGTCCAAAAGTACAAAAATATTTGTAGCAGTTCTTTTTATGGTGGCAAAATAAAGGGGTGTCCATACAATGGAGAATGGCTGAACAAGTTATGGTATATGAATATGATGAATATTGTTGTATTGTAAGAAATTATGAAGGGTGTGGTTTTAGAAGAATTTGGGAAGATTTGTATGAATTGATATACGGGGAAGTGAGCAGAACCAGAAGAATTATCTATGTACATATGTATATTTATATGTCTATGTATATGAATGTATATGCATATATGAGTGTGTTGCAACAATATCGTAAAAACAAACAATTTTCTAAAATTTGGGAATTGTAATCAGCACAAATGATCAACCAGAATTCCATGATGAAACAAGCAGTCTCCCTCCTGAGAGAGAGAGATCATGAACTCAGGGTGTAAATTAAGATATATAGCTATATGTCTACATCTATATCTATTTGGATATGATCAATGAAGCATTTTGTTTTGCATGACTATACATGACTGTAATACCTTTTCTGGGGCAAATGAAAAACAGCAGAGGATGATAAAGAGGTGCAGAAACAGGGAGAAGCTCATTATATATATATTTTATTTTTCTTGAAAAGCATAAGAACCTTTAGTGAAGACTTTGATAATCAATCAGGGTAGAATAAAAGGATCACCATTAAGCAATGTTGGGTTTTTTTCTATTTAATTTATTTTTTCCAATTACGTTAAAAAATTTCTAACTGTTTTGTTTTAACTTTAGAGTTGCAAATTCCCTCCCTCCAATCCCCCCTCATTGAGAAGATAAGCTATTTTATACAGATTATACATGTGCAAAGTGTATTTCCATTAATCATATTGTGAAAAAAACACCAAAACAAAACAAGAAAAATTTTAAAAGTAGAAAAAGTATCCTTCGATCTTCTTTCATTCTTTTGTTGGAGGTGGATAGTATTTTTCATCATGAGTCCTTTGGAATTGTCTTGGATCATTGTATTGCTGAGAATAGCTAAGTCATTCATAGTTGATTTTATATGGCTGTTATTGTGTACAGTCTTCTCCTGGTTCTGTTCACTTCTCGTTGAATCAGTTCCTGTATGTCTTTCCAGGTTTCTCTAAAAGCGGCCTGCCCATTGTTTCTTATAACACAACAGTATTCCATCGTAATCATATATCACAACTTGTCCTGCCATTCTTCAACTGATAGGCATCCCCTCAATCCCTGATCTTTACCACCACAAAAAGAGTTGTTATAAGTATTTTTGTACATATGTAGTCCTTTCCCATTTAAAAATAATTTTCTTTGGGATACAAACGATGACTGGGTCAATGGGTATGCAGAGTTTTATAGCTTTAAGGCACAATTCAAAATTCATCTCTAGAATGGCTGGATCAGTTCAAAACTCCACGAACTTGTGAAATTTTTATGCCCTAAAATACAGCCACTTTTTGTGTAGATGTCTTATGCCAGTGAGAAAAAGGTATATTCCCTTCTGTTCCCATTCAATGTTTTCCAGAAGTCTATCATACCAAACTTTTCTAAAATTCTATGTCATCTCTTTAATGTTTTTCTTGTTTATTTTTTTTTACTAGATTTAACTAGTGCTGAGAGAGGAAAGTTGAGGGCTCCTCCACTAGCATAATTTTATTGTCTATTTTCTCTTGTAACTCATTTAGCATTTTCTTTAAGAATGTGAATACTATTCCATTTGGTGCATATACATTTAGTAGTGATATTACTTCATTGTCAATGGTACTTTTCGGTAAACTGTAGCTTTCCTGATTATCTTTCTTAATTAGATCTATTTTTGCTTTTGCATTGTCTGACATTATGATTGCTACCCTGATTTTTTTTTTACTTCAACTGACACATAATAGATTCTGCTTGAGCCCCTTATTTTTACTTTATGTGTCTGTTTCAAAGGTCTGTTGTTGTTGTTATTGTTTTGTAAATAGAAAATTGTAGGATTGTGGTTTTTAATTCATTCTGCTATATCCTTTTTTATGGGTGAGTTCATCCCATTTACACACATACTTATAACTACTGTATATTTCCCTCCTTCCTGCTATTTTTTCTGTTTCTCTCTCTCTCTCTCTCTCTCTCTCTCTCTCTCTCTCTCTCTCTCTCTCTCTCTCTCTCTCTCTCTCTCTCTCTCTCCTTTTACCCTGTCACTCCTCAAAAATGTTTTACTTCTGACCACCACCCTCCAATTCACACTCCCTTCTATCAATCCCCCTTCTTTTATCCTCTTCTTCTCCTACTTCTCTGTAGGGTGACAGATTTCTATGCCCTAGGTGTGTATTATTCCCTCTTTGAGCCAATTCAGATGAGATTGAGGTTCAAGCATTGCCCACCAATGCTCCCCCATCTTCTCTAAAAGATCTTTTGCACCTTTTATGTTAGATAATTTATCCCACTCTTCCTCTCCTTCCCCCTTCCTTCAGTGCATCCCTTTTTCTTACTGCTTAATTTTATCTTTTTTAAAATCATCCTATTATAGTCAATTGATACTCATGCCTTCTGTCTACAAACACTCCTTCTAACTGCTGTAATAATGAAAAAGTTCTTAGGAGGTACAAGAATCATCTTTTCATGTAGAAATGTCAACAGTTTAATCTTATTGCGTCCTTTAGGATTTTTCTTTCCTGTTTACCTTTTTATGCTTCTCTCAAGTCTTGTATTTAAAAGTCACTATCTCTTCAGCTCTAATCCTTTCATCAGGAATGTTTGAAAGTCCTTTCATTAAATATTCATTTTTCCCCTGCAAAATTATACTCAGTTTTGGTAGGTAGGTGATTCTTGGTTGTAATCCCACCTCTCTTGGCCTTAGCTGACAATTCTTACGTTGTCTTTACTGTGGCTTTACGATATTTGAATTGTTTCCTTCTGGTTGTTGGTAATATTTTCTCCTTAACCTACGAGTTCTGGAATTTGGCTACAATATTCCTAGAAGTTTTAAGTTTACGATCTCTTGTAAGAGTCAAGAGTGGCTTCTTTCCATTTTTACTTTACCCTCTGACCCTAGGATATCAGGGCAGCTTTTCTTGATAGTTTCTTGAAATATGACATCTAGGCCTTTTTTTTATTAGTGCTTTCAGATAGTCCAATAATTCAGGTTGGTTGTTTTTTCCAATGAGATATTTACATTTTCTTCCATTATTTTCATTCTTTTGATTTTGTTTTATTCTTTTTTGATGTCTCATGGAGTCATTAGCTTCCATCTGCCTGATTCTGATTTTTAAGAAAATTTTTTGTTCCTCCTTTTTTAGTTGGTCAATTTTATTTCCTAAAGAGTTCTTTTCTTCAATGAGTTTTTGTATATCTTCTCCCATTTGGCCAATTCTGCTTTTTGATGAATTCTCTTCAGTGGATCTTTGTACCACTTTTGTCATTTGGCCTATTATTTTTTTAAGGTGTTACTTTCTTTAGTATTTTTTGTGCCTCCATTATCAAGCTGTTGATTCTTTTTTTCATAATTTTCTTTTACTTCTCTAATTTCTTTTCCCAATATTTCTTCTACCTCTCTTTTTTGATTTTTAAAATTCCTTTTGATCTCTTCTAGGGCCTGAGACCAATTCACATTTTTCTTTGAGGTTTTGCATTTTGTTGCTTTGATTTTGTTGTCTTCTTCTGAGTTTGTGTTTTGATCTTCCTTGTCATGACAGTAACTTAATTTTCTGTGGTCAGCTTCTTTTTTTGTTGTTAGTCCACTTTATCAGACTATTTCTTGACTTTTAACTTTATGTTAAAGTTAGGCTCTAATCTGGGGGTACAGGGGCATTGCTCCAAGCTTCAGGTTTTTCCTACTATTGTTTTCAGAGCTAATTCTGGGGGTCTGTAAGTTTTCAGTTCTTCCAAGGTGGTATGATCTAAGAAGTGTAGTTACTGCTGTCCTGGCCTGTGCTCTAGCCTGTGAGTGATCACAAGCACACTTTTTTGCTTTGGAACTGTGACCAGGTCTCTGCTCCTGCTAATGCTTCTCCCTGACCTAGGCCTGTGACCCAAAACTACATATGGGCAATGCAATACAGTCCTGATCCCAGCGCCAGCAAAGGATTATATATAATAATCTCCTTCTGACCAGTTGTCCAACCCCTTACCATCTGTAAACCCAAGAGTTGGGATCTCCAAAAGCCAATGATGCCAATTCAGTTGTCCCAAGACCTGGGACTGGCTTGCTGGAGGCAGTCAGTGCTGGACTGTGCTTCACTCTCACCCTTATGAGACAGACCTTTTCTGTTGAATTTTTAAAGTTTTCTTGGGCTGCAAAACTGTTTTACCCTGTCCTTTTGTTTGCTGTCCTACTCCAGAATTTGTTTTGAGACAGTATTTTAAAGTGGTTTGGATGGAAATCTGGGAGAGTTCAGGGGATCTCCTGCCTTTACTCTGCCGTCTTGGCTCTGCCCCTATACCACTGCATGGGCCTTGATGTGATTAGATAAGAAATCTGCATAGAACCTAGTCAACAATATTGCAGACTTTCTCCAGGAACATTGAGAAGCATGAATAGAGAAAGTGTTGGTGCCTCTTATCTAGGGTTGAGGGTACTGCAAGACATATGGCTTTGGCAGAAGGGTAGCAGCACAACGGAACCAAGAGCTCACAAATAATCCAGACTAGATTTGAAGAAATTCCAACTGTAATTTGTTTCTGTGAGTTTTAATATGTTGTTGAGAAAAGATGTAATAGTTTAAGCTAAGAGAGAAAAACCTTGGGCCTTCTCTACTGTTTAAGTTTTATTCAAAAATGAATAGGTAGGTAACAGAAAGTTGCTATTACATACATATTATATGTACATATAATATGCATGTTATATCACAGTCAGCTAAGTCAACATGATTAGCTATGTTTCTCTAGTTTAACTTGCCCAAAGTAAATTTTGATAAGCAATTAATTTAATTAAACAGTTTACTAAGTTCCCTGAGGATAGGAAATATACTTGATCTAAAACTTTATGACTTTCTTAGTACCTAAAACAATGCTCTGAAAATAGTACACACATACACACACACATACACAGATACATGTGTGTATATGTATATATCTATAGATACATACATACACACACATATAAATACTTAAGAAATGTCGGCCTCTGTCCTTGGCCCTCTTTTCTTCTCCTTTTATATTACTTCACTTGATGATCTCGTTAGCTCCCAAAGATTTAATTATAATCTCTAATTATAATCTCTATGCTGATGATTCTCAAATCGACCTTTCTTGGCCCAGCTTCTCTGCTGACCACTAATCTCACATCTCCAACCCTAACCCTAAATTTGTACCTTTCAGACATCTCAAAGTGGATGTTCAGTAGACATCTTAAACTCAACTTGTCCAAACTGGAACTCATTATCTTTCTCCTTAAACTTTCCCCCTCCCCCCAGCCCTCTTCTTTATCCCTGAATCCTTACTCTCTCACTCGCAACATATCCAAATCTCTTTCCACCACCTGCCAATTTCATCTCTCAAGAAGGCTAACTCCCTCTCTCCTCTGACACTGCCACCAGTATGGGGCAATCCCTCTTCACTTCATGCCTGGTCTATTGCAGTTTCCTACTGGGGGTTCTGTCTGTTTTAAGTCTCTCCTCAGTCTATTCTGCCCTCCATTCCATCACCACAGTGATTTTCCCAAAGCTCACGCCCCACACACACTCAATAAATTATATTGGGTCCCTATCACCTCCAGGTTCAAAGACAAAATCCTCTGGTGTTCAAGGCCCTTCATAAACTAACCTTCATCCCAACCTCTAACCTTCCTACTCTTCTTACACCTCATTCCTTCCCATGTACTCTTTGATGCAGTGACACTGGTCTCCTTGCTCTTCCACAAACAAGATTCCACCTCCCACTTCCAGGCATTTTCACTGACTATGGTCTATGCCTGCAATGCTTTCCCTCATTTCCACCGACTGGTTTCCCTGGCTTTTAAAAGTCCCACCTAAAATCCTACCTTCTTTTCCCAACCCCTCTGGTGCCTTGCTTGTTTAAATTATTTCCTTTGATCCTGTATGTAACTTATTTGTACTTATTTGTTTGTATGTTGTTTCTCTTATTAGGCAGTGAGCAGGACAGGGACTGCCTTTTTCTTCTTTTGCATCCCCAGCACTTGGCACAGAGCTTGACACACAGTAGGTATGTAATAAATGTTTACTGACTGATGGTCTGAATTGAAATAGTATGTAATTTTCTGTATTTCAATGCTTAAATCTTCTCAAACCTTTTAATTGTTAATACCTGAAAATCAGTAATATAAAAATCCTTAACTGATGATAGAGTAATGACTAATTTTTATAAAAACAATATTTTCATTAAAAACAATTTATATGTTCTACTAAGTCTAGGCCAATAAACCAAATAAAATAACTAATATTTGAGTCAGAAATATGAAAAGCCTGCAAATTTGATAGGGATATGAAGCAGGTGACCTTCAGAGACTTTCCCATGGCATTTTTCTTTCCTTTTTTTTTGTCATCTGGGTCCAGCAGATAGTGGTAGGGAGCAAGTCCAGCAGAGACTATGCACTTAGCAGTCACCAAATCCTCAGTCAACTAAAACCAATAAGGGACCAGCAGTATAATTCATTAGTGGAAATTATATGCACAGCAGCTGCCATAAGACCAGTGGAGATAGAATGGAAGTAGAACCCCTCAAGATCTAGGGCAGCAACACACCAGAAAAGATGCCACCATCATCAAGAACAGTAATAGAGCAGAAGGTATTAGATGTTCCACAACATTAGAAATGTGCCTTTTTCACACATATTCCCACATGGGTGATCCCTCTGGATGTTAATTTCCTTACTGACAATGTGTATATTTGTAGGGTGATGTCCTAGATTTATGAAACTAAATGTTCTATTGGAAATGTTCTTACTTATTCCACTTCATGTCTTTCAACAAACTGTGTCCTCTAGTTGACTAGAGAAAAGGACAGTCATGTTGGTTTTAGCTATAATTTGAGTGGATGTAAACCCACAAAAATGCCATGAATTTTAGGGCTCTATATATCAGAAGGGGGTAGACTACTTGCAACATTATTAGATGCAGTAATGAAAACAATGGTGTCTTGGACTAAGTTGCTGCTTAATTTTTTTTTTTTTTGTAAATTGAAATATAATATGAACAAAGAATCCTAGGTAAGAATTTGTAATCCAAATTCCATTTGAAATACTCTTGGGAATGGAGTAGCTCCTAAAAGGGTGCGGGGACCTAAAACATTCACTGCTTTAGGATACTGACCAAACATGAATTATAGTGTCTGAATTTAGGGCAGTTATAGGAATCTACATCTAGAAAGCTGCAGGTTCCTTCCCTTTGTCCCTGAATGACTTGTGTTTCTGGTTTTTGCAGTTTAGTTTACTGTAGGGCACACCAGCTACCACAGTGCAAAGGGATGCTCCATTTATTTTTACTAAGGGGGAAATACATTTTTACTTTGGCAACCTCTCTGAATTTCACATAGGAGATGGGCATTCTGCAGGTCACTTCTGATTCCACATCTCACACAGCTCAGTTGTTGATTCCTTCATAAAACCTTTGCTTCTTTCTCTATTTGCAGTACTCTTCCTCTTGAAATGAGAAATGCTTTACATTTGCATGTGTACATATGACAACCTTTATATTTAATATAAGCTTGAGGATTGGGCTGTTTAATTTCTGTTTTCATATACCAGAACTTAGTACCACTGCCTTGCATGTAGTAGGTGACATTAACATTTAGTGAATTTGAGATAGACCTTCAAAAATAGAAAAAGTAGGACAAGCCATATTGAAAAGATCAGCTGTGAATGACAACTTTTCTGATCAATATGATAATTCAAGACAATTCTAGAGGACTTATAGTGAAAAATGCTATCCACCTTCAGAAAAAGAATTTATGGAGCCTGAGTACTGATTGAGGCTTATTTTAAAATTTATTTTTTTTGCTTTTTTTGTAACATGGTTAATATAGAATTATATGTTGCATGATTTCACATGCATAATTGTTATCACATTTCTTGCCTTCTCAATGGATGCATGAGGTGCAGAAGGGAAGAAGGAACTCAGAATTCAAAATTTCTAAAAAATGAATGTTAAAAATAAATAATAGTTTTGAAAAAATGAATTCACTATGTCCAAAATAGAACTCACCTTCCCCTCTAAATCCTACCCTTCCTCCTACCTTTCCAGTTACCATAGAGGGTAATACCATCCTCCCTGTTGCTCAGGCTCAAAACTTAGGAGTTATCCTGGATTTCTCAGTCTCTCAACCCTGATATCTAAAAGGCCTGTTGATCTCACCTTTGCAGCATCTCTTGAATATGACCCTTCCTCTCCTCTGACGCTGCCACAATTCCAATACAGGTCCTTATCACCTCATGTCCGGATCAATAGTCTACTGGCAGGTCTGCCTGCCTGAAGTCTATCTCTACTCCAATCCACCCTCTATTCAGCCACTAAGGTGATTTTCCTAAAACACATGTATGATCATGTCCCTCTCCCACTTAATAAACTCCAGTGTCTTTTTTTTCCCACCAGGATCAATTATTAAATGTTCTGTCTGGCACTCATAACCTAGCCTGTCTTGCCATTCTTCTCACATTCTACTCCCCAACATTCATTCTTTGATTCAGTGACACTAACGTCCTGGCTGTTCCATGAACAAGACACTCCATCTTTTGGCATTTTCTCTGGCTGCTCCCCATGGCTGGAACGCTTTTCCTGCTGATCTCATTGAGTTACTTTAAGTCTCAACTTCTACAGGAAACCTTCTCCAACTTCTCTTAATTCCAATGCCTTCTCAGTTACTTCCTATTTTTCCTGTATATAGCTTGTTTACATGTTAGATTGTATGTTCCTAGAGGGGAGAGACTATTTTTTTTCCCTCTCTTTGTATCTCCAGTGCTCAGTATAGGCCTGGCAGATAGCAGACATAAAATAAATGTGTATTTATTGATTGAATTGAAGTATCAGAGGGAAAATTTGATCCCACTTCCTCTAACTTCAAAGCCAAAGCTTCTTCCACTGTACCATTCAGCCTCTTTGCCTCCAGACTGTATGACTAACTGAATGTATTTCACAAGTCAAGAAAATATGTGGTTCGACCTGCCTCGTGGGTTGGTGCTCTTTTTTACCTGACCAAGCAACGTCTCTAAAACATGCCTCCGTACTGCTCATTCAGCCTTTGCTTGAAAGCTTTCAGGGAAGGGGAACTCACTGCCCCCAGAGGCCAAACATTTTACTTTTGCTTTAATGATTACGAAGTAGTTTTCTTATATGAGCTTAAATGTGTTTCTCTATAACTACCACTCAATTTTTCATAGAGGCTAAATAGAATAAGTCTAATTCTTTTTTCCCTATCTAACAGCCCTTCAAATATTTGGAGAAAGCTAAAAACAAGTAAAGTAATATAAATAGAGAGACTTTCAGTGCTAATATACGGGCTGCGACCACACAGCAAAAATAATAATACCTAAGTTAATTTACAGAGTTAGTGGTACATGAATTCAACTACTAAAAGAATATTTTATAGAGTGCACCAAAATAATAACAAAAATCACTTGAAGGAACAAAAGGTCTAAGATCACAAGGGAAATAATGGGAAGAAAGGAATGAAGGCAGAACGGACACTAGAAGTATCTGAAATTGCTTAAAAAATGGAAAAGTAGAACAGCAAAACAGCTTAAATAATGAAAAATGAGTAATAAATGAGCTCATCAACTGGATATTCAATTACACCTAGAAAATAAATAACCCAAGGAACTTCTGGAAAAACCAAAAAGTAATTTGGCAACAATTAGGTTTGGAATAGTATCTTACCATAATACCACAACAAACTGAAAACAATCTGAACACTAAGACACACACAAAAATGAAAGTTATCAGGTAACTTTTACAGCTACAACTGAGGACAATTCGTATCCAAATAACAGGTAGTAGGAATCACAAAAAATAAACAATTTGGATGATGTGAATTTGAAAAGCATTTTCACTAACAAAATCAAAGCAACTAGGAGAAATGGGACAATGCCAGCATTTATTAAGCACCTACTAGATGCTAGGCACTATGCTGAGTGTCTATAAATATCCTATTTGATCCTCCAACAACCCTGTGAGGTAGGAGCTATTACCCCCATTTTTTGTGGTTGAGGAAACTGAGACAAAGGTTAAACGGTCACCTAGCTAGTTAACTGTCTGAGGCTGGATTTGACTTTGGGTAGGCCTGGAGCAAGACCTAGCATTCTATCCACCGTGCCATCTAGTACAAAGAAACTTAATTGGTGGGGGGAGAGCTTTGCATTATATATCTCCAATAAGAATCTGATATCCAAGATATATAGAGAATTAAGAACAAGGGATGTTCCCCAGTAAATGAGTAGTTAAAGGGTAAGAACAAAGAGTTCTCAAAAGAAATGCATATTGCTAACAACTATATGAAAGATTCTTCAGTCATGAATAATGAGAGAAATGCAAATCCAAAGGACTCAGGCTTCACCTCACAAACAGCAAATTTACAAAGATCTAATGATTAAAACCATCAATGTTGGAAGCACTGTGGAAAGACAGACAGACCAAGACCACTGATAAAGCTGTGAATTGGTCATAGAATTAACAGTTTTAATTAAGCCCTTACTATGTGCCAACCACGGTGATAGAGGTAGGAATACAAAGAAAGGCAGAAATGCTATTCCTACAAGGTATCCTATTAGATCATGTTCTAACAGGAGAGACAACATATAAATATATGCAGAGTAGAAGGAAGGTAATCTCATAGCAAAAGAAATAGTAGTAGGGGGTATTGGGAAAGATCTCCTATGGAAGAAGAGCGTTTTAGGCAAGAGTATAAAATCAGGATATAGATCTTTGTGTGCCAAAAATGGCAAGTATTCAGTGTAGACAAAGCTGGATCACAAAGTTCATGGAGGAGAGTAAAGCACAAGGAGACTAGAAATACAGAAAGAGGCCAGTTTGTGAAAGCAAAGGATTTACCACAAGTGAAATTCAAGAAAAGCAGACTGGCACATAATTTTAGAGTAAGATAAGTTTATTAACAGCAAAAATCTGATAATAAAGGGGTCAATGGACTGCCTCGGTTTAAGCCAAAGATGCTGAACACAATAGCTTCCCTTTTATAATTTGGGGGGAGTACATAACAAAGAATAGAACTTAAAAGATAGGAAAAGCTATGACTGGTTACAGTGTTGGCAGCATCATGGGAATAAGAACATAACTGGTTACAGTGTTGAGGTGTGGGTGACAATATTGGAAACTGGGAATGAAAGGCTAGCAATGACTCCCTGCTTCTTTTCTGTGACACTAAGAAAAATTCATCGTTTGAGTCCACCTGAAAGATCAGAGGGAGTGGGCTAGCTTTCTTTTGGATAGCACCAAACATTCTTTTTATTTTATTTTTCAAATTTATTTATTTGTTTTCAATTTTCAACAATCACTTCCATAAGTTTTAAATTTTCTCCCCCTCCCTTCGCACAATGGCATGCAATCTTATATGGGCTCTACACATACATTCTTATTAAATACATTTTGACATTAGTCATGTCACATAGAAGAATTAAAAAGAGTAGGAGAAAAGTATGAGTAAAACTAAACAAAACCAAACATAACAAAAGAGAAAACAGTCTGCTTCATTCTGTGTTCTGACACAGTTCTTTCTCTGGATCATGAGTCCTTTGGAAATGTTTTAGGTCCTTGCCTTATTATGGAGGACTAAGTCTATCAAAAACAGTCCTCAAATACTGTGGCTGTTACTGTGTACAATGTTCTCCTGGCTCTGCTCACTTCACTGGTTCGTATGAGTCCTTCCAGGTTTTTCTGAAGTCCGCCTGTTCATCATTTATTGCAGCACAATAGTATTCCATTACATTCATACACCACAACTTGTTCAATCATTCCCCAATTGATGGGCAATCCCTCAATTTCCATTTCTTGGCCACCACAAAAAGAGCTGCTATAAATATTATTGTACTTGTGCATTCTTTTCCCATTTTTGTGATCTCTCTGGGATACAATCCTAGAAGCAATATTATTGGATCAAAGGGTATGCACATTCTGATAGCCCTTTGGGTATAGTTCCAAATTGTTCTCCAGAATGGTTGTATCAGTTCATAGCTCCATCAACAATGAATTAGTGTTCCAACTCTCCCACATCTTCTCCAACATTTATCATTTTCCTGTTTTGTCATGTTAGCCAATCTGATAGGTATGATGTGGTACCTGTATTGACAATGCATTTTTTGTTTTAGTATAATCAAGTGCCTCTCATTGAATAATGTGATTAAAGAAGATCTTCCCCACCCATTAAGGGGCCTGGGAAGATTTGTAGGAAAGACCACACTTTTTGTTAATGAGGCAATGGTTCTCAAGGGTTGTGATGCCCCCTGGCTCTGAAAAATGTATAAATACTCCAAGGTGAGGTTTTACGTTGGAGCTTAGTTTTGGAAGAAGGTTTGTGTGTCAGATGACATTCTGGGCAGCTGCTAAGCAGCCCCTCAGTTTTGAAAACCCAGATATTGGTGTTTTTGTCTCTGGTAACTATATATGTATGTAATGGTCAGACAGTTGGATCTGTTGCTCTATGATGTATGTATTGCTAATGTCAGACAGGTGGAAGCCATGTCTGCTGATTTAGATTTCTCTGTATTTTCTCTGAAGTTCAGGGTGCTGACTTTTCCCCCTGAACTAAGTGAATGACACATGTGCTTGATTAAAGTGATTGTTGACCCCTTGAAAGTTGCCTTTCCTTTTAGAAAAGCCAATCAAAGAACCTGTGATAGCAGGCCCTCCTGTACATGTCTGGGTCCTTGCTTTTATCTCAGAGTTGTTCTGATTTGCATCTCTCTAATCAATAGTGATTTAGAGCATTTTTTCATATGACTATAGATAGCTTTAATTTCTTCCTCTGAAAACTTTGACCATTTATTAATTGGGGAATGACTTATATTCTTGTAAATGTGACTCAGTTCTCTACATATTTTAGAAATGAGGCCTTTATCACAGATAGTAGTTGTAAACATTCTTTCCCATTTTTCTGCTTCCCTCTTAATTTTGGTGGTATTGGCTTTGTTTGTGCAAAAACTTTTCAATTTAAGATAATCAAAATTATCCATTTTGCATTGCATAATGTTCTCTATCTCTTGTCTTCAAACTAAACATTGCTTAGTATAATCTAGTGGTGCAAAGATATTAGACTGAACTCTCATTGTCTACCTGCATCACTCAAGGATAGCAGATTTTCAAGAGGCAAAAATAGAACAATCATTAGGAAGAGAATTGGATCTTTAAACTTAACTCATTATAGGCCAGCTGAATTTCTCAACTAAGTTCAGAATCAAAGAGCCATGACCCTGGCAGTTACAGGACAAAAACTATTAATTGCAAATAGAATCAATAAACAATGATACAGAATTAATTTAACCTTCTCAGATTTTATATTTGATTCTAGAGGCAAAAGGCAGCCTACTGAGTAGTGAGAGGACAAACTTGCACTTTAAGAAAATCACTTTGGCACCTAAATGTAGAATGGATTAGAGAGCAACTTGAAGAAAGATCAACCTATTGTAATGCTCAAAGTGTGAGGAGATAAAGGTCTGTACTAGGGTGATGACTGTGTGAGTGGAGAAGGGTAGAGAGATGATGTAAAGGTGTAATGGCAATTTAAAATGGGGAAATCTTTCTCATTTATTAATAGGCCCATGTGACCTGTCTGGGTCAAATGAGTCTGAGTCACATGGAGCCTGTGCAGAGTGTAAATAGCTTGTTTGTGATTCTGAGAGGGCCTGCTTGTGATTTGTTTAATGGAGCTGGTTTGGGAAGCCTAGTAGGGGGAAGGCTTGGGGATGGTGTTGTTCTCTGCATTGTTGCTGTGCATAGATTTTTGTTACTTCGATGGATTTGGCTTTCTGGTGTCTTAATAAATGTTTTGGTTCGCCCTTCTGAACTCTCTGTGGAGAGTCTGCGGTATTTCACAATTCAGAATTGTGCTGGGATATTCATGACTACTATAGGTGCTATGAATACTGCATTGGCACTACAAAATGTAGAAAGAATAAGATGTGACAACAATTACGTCTAATTTATCCTGTATGTGTCACTTGTATGTTGTTGTTTGCATGCTGACTCCCCTCTTAAACCATAAGCTCCTTGAGAGCTCTTTGTGTTTGGCCCCCCAGCACTTAGTATAACAGATCTATGGAAGGAGACTGAGTAGAAGCAATCAGACAGGAAAGTGGTAAATCAAGAGAATAATGTCACGAAAATGCTAAAAGGAAAGAGTATCTAAAATCAAAGTTTTCCAACAGAGGTTTCAAATGCTTCAGAGAGTCAAAAAATTGAGGAACAAGAAAGAGTTATGATTTGGCATAGAGACAATAAAGGTTATATATTTGCTGAATACTTTTTTCCATGCTATGGCTAAATAAACTTCCTTTTATTAACTCTTAAATGGCCTACAGGGCTTCATTTCATTCCAAATCTGGATCTGAAGCATGAGACCTATCTGAATCAGGCAGGGCCTACAACAGTAGCCAGAGTAATGGGGCCTATTACTTTGGGAATGGGAAGCAAGAGATTGTCTTAGCTTCTGATCCAGGGAACTCTGTTGGGGTTGGGGAATTATGTGATGCTCCCAACGTTTTTAAGATGTAAGGAGGTTAAAGAATCTTCCATATTGACTTAGACCAGAAATCCATTCTTTAAAAACAGATGCAAGTTAGAGATTGTTTCCAGGAATCAGCCCTTCTAAATGCAGCCATGGACTGAAAACATGTTCAATAAGGTCAATGTTCACTTTTTTAAAAAATAAATTAATTTTTGCACTTGAGCAAATTAATGTGCTTAATATTGGTATTAAGCCTGATCAGTTTACCAGAGTCCCTTCAGTACTGCGTCACAGTGAACATACAGGAGACACTGGGGTTTTTTGTCTCTAGCCTCTAATAGATTCACTCTTGATCTAGTCAGACAGGCACACACTTCTGGAAGGCTTAATAACCAGCTTTATTCTAGTCTGGTCTTCTCAGAAGGATTGTTGCTAATAATGGAAGCACTAACTCCTACAATTCCCTCATCATCCTTCTTTCAGGAGCTGGCAAAATGGGAGGCAATTACCCCTACATCTCGATGGGGTTGATCGAGACAAGCACAGCTTGTGGACTCTCCTAAATCCCCTCAAGCCTCAATGCGGGTCAGTTGAGGCAGGAGGGTTGCCTATGGATTTCCCATGGTTTCCTCTAATGGATTCCCCATGGTTTTTCCCACTCACTGACCAGTGCCTACCTGCTTTATAGGATGACAGACAAAGAAGGCATCTTACCAACATTAAGCTCACAGGTCAACTTTTGCAATATTATCATTCTGAGCCAGCATAGTAAATATTATGTCACCCTTTATCTCATGGTGCAGCCTCAGTAGGACTGTCACTGATTCTGGGAATTACTATCTAGGATCCTTGGGGCTATTCTGGGAGTTATTATCTAACACCTGGAAACTAGACATTGCCAGGGCCATGGATCCTAAGAAACTAATCTCTAAAAGGATAACAAAATCTTCCTTACATAGAATTACTTGATGGTTCCTTGGCAGAGACTGTGCCTTTCAAGTTGGTACTCATTCTCATACTAGTTTTTACTGATATAAGACTCAAAGGTCGTCATTAGCATCATTGTGGCAGTGAAGAATACTGGTAAGAGAGCTGTCTTTTGAGTCAAGAAGGACAGGATTTAAGCTGTGCTTTTCAGTGAGCATGTGCAGTCAACTTTTCAGGTCCCAGAAAATGTTCAAATGAGTTTCCCTAATGAGAGCTCTTCACATGAATGAAATGACAGGTCCAGCAGGGCCTCACTGACCCACAAAACCTCTTTTTGTTAACTCCTAAATGGCTTGTAAGTGCTTCATTTCAATCTAAAACCTGGATCTGAAGCACTAGATTCACCTGAATCGGGAAATGCCTACTACAGTAGCCAAAGTGGTTGGGTTAGACCTATTACTTTGGGAGTAGCAGGAGTTTGAATTAGCTTCTGATCTCCTTTATTCCCAGTCTTTTGCTCAAAAAAAAAAAGAAAAAGTCCTGCTAAAAATATTTTGGTGAATATGGAGCACTTTTTGTCAGTAACCTCTTTTGGGTAATAGGCCTACCCATGGAATCTCTGCTTGAAAGAATATTGGTATTTTTGTCACTTTATTTGCAAAATTTCAAATATCTTTCCAGAATAGTTTTATTAATTCATGGCACCACCAAAAACATATTCTTATTTGTCACAATTCCTCCAAAATTGACTGCTTCATTTTTTCATCATTTTTGCAAGTTTGATGGGTGTAAAGTAAAATTTGAGGGTGGTCTGATGTGCAGTTCTCTTATTACAAATGATTTGGGGCACATGGTTGTTGAGAGGTTGCAATTCTTTTATAAGTGTTGGTTCAAATTCTTTGACCACTTATGTAATGGGCAACAGCTTTTGACCTGATATGTTTTTGCCTATATATAATTTTAAAAAGTATTTATTAAATAAATGCCTATTTGTTCCTTACTTTCCTGTTCCTTGGGTCCTTAGGTGCAGTCTTCTGACTGAGTCCAAGTTTTACAGAACAAAACCTTTTATTTAGGGGATTTGTTCTGTGAAGTTATTAGATTCTAATCATTGTCAAGGTCCACTGATTTTACTAATGGGACATTTCTCATGTAGCTCTCATTTATGTAGCCCCCTTTTTCTTCTGCAACCACCCTGGAGGAGGTCCTCCTCATTACTTCCTTCCTGGTCTGTTTGCAATAGGCTGCCAGTTGGTTGTGCCTGCCATAATTCTCTTGTTACTTCAATCCATCCTCCATTTGGCTGTCAAACTAATCTTTCAAAAGCACAGGTCTGTCCTGATAAAAATATGCAATGAAGAGAAGCAGAGGCACAAAGTCTTTAAGCATGATCAAATTATTTAGTAAGATTACCAATAGTTGTCAATAACTTGGTATCTTGAGCCCTTTAATGGCCAGGCATGCATTAGAGCAGACAGAGCAGTCTTTGATATAGTTGGTAAAGGTATAGATGGGCTTACATTTAACCTGATTTATAAGGGGGGATTTCCAAGATTTCCAAGACTCCTGACAACAGTTAATCAACATACTCTGGAAAATCCAATGTTAAGCAATTCTTCACTTTTCACCAGATACAATATCTTATGACTCCAGGGATTCTTTCCTCCTCACTCCAATCTGGGATAAGAAAAATAGCCCAGAAAAATAGGGAAGTTACTCATATAAAGAAGTCAAACTCATATAAAGAAGTCAAACAGGGGGCACAGCCAAGATGGTGGAGTAGAAACACACAAATACACTAGCTCCGAATCCACAGCCCATGAAATATCTGTAGAAAAAAGCTGCCAATAAATTTGGGAGCAGAAGAAGCCATAGAAGTGGAGCGGATGTGATTTCTGTTCCAGAGAGCCTGAAAATCTCTCGCGAAAGGTTCTTCGCACTGCGGATGCAGAGCTGAGCCCAGCCCTGCGTTGACCGCCCAGCACCGAGAGGAGCAGATCCAAGCAGGCTTCAGGGACAGAATCTCCAGCAGCTGCGCGGGTCCCTCCACCCACAGGTGACAAGGGTCGGTGAGAGGGTCTCTTCAGCGGGTCAAGAGGGGAGTGGGGAGCCCCCATGACTCAGGCCCCCTCGGGAGGCACCAACGGAGGTGGGAGCAGACCGGGGCTCCAAGAAGGCAGGAGCCAGGATCCATTGTTGAAGGTCTCTGCATAAACCCCCTGAGGGAACTGAGCCTGTGAGGCGGCCCTGCCCCCACCCGGGCAGCTGAACTTTATCTCACACTGAATAGCAGCCCTGCCCCCGCCCAAAGCCCTGAGGCTGGGAAGCAGCATTTGAGTCTCAGACCCCAAGCGCTGGCTGGGAGGATCTGGAGGCGAGGTGGGTGTGAGGAGAATATTCAGAGGTCAAGTCTCTGGCTGGAAAAATGCCCAGAAAAGAGAAAAAAACCAAGACTATAGAGTGTTACTTTCTTGGTGAAGAGGTTTCTCCTCCCCTCCTTTCTGATGAGGAAGAGCGGTGCTCACCATCAGGGAAAGGCACAGAAGTCAGGGCTTCTATATCCCAGCCCACTCAATGGGCTCAGACCATGGAAAAGCTCAAAAAGGGCTCAGAAAATTTTGAAAATTATGTTAGAGGACTGGAGGAAAAACTGGAAAGAGCAATCAAAGACATGCAAACAAAATATGAACAGCAGATCAGCACCCTGCTAAAGGAGACCCAAAAAAATGCTGAAGAAAATAACACCTTGAAAAATAGGCTAACTCAATTGGCAAAGGAGGTTCAAGAAGCCAATGAGGAGAAGAATGCTTTAAAAAGCAGAATTAGCCAAATGGAAAAGGAGATTCAAAAGCTCACTGAAGAAAATAGTTCTTTCAAAATTAGAATGGAACAGATGGAGGCCAATGACTTTATGAGAAACCAAGAAATCACAAAACAAAACCAAAAGAATGAAAAAATGCAAGATAATGTGAAATATCTCATTGGAAAAACAACTGACCTGGAAAATAGATCTACGAGAGACAATTTAAAAATTATGGGACTACCTGAAAGCCATGATCAAAAAAAGAGCCTACACATCATCTTTCATGAAATTATCAAGGAAAACTGCCCTAATATTCTAGATCCAGAGGGCAAAATAAATATTGAAAGAATCCACCGATCACCACCTGAAAAAGATCCAAAAAGAGAAACTCCTAGGAATATTGTGGCCAAATTCCAGAGTTCCCAGGTCAAGGAGAAAATATTGCAAGCAGCTAGAAAGAAACAATTCAAGTATTGTGGAAATACAATCAGGATAACACAAGATCTAGCAGCCTCTACATTAAGGGATCGAAGGGCATGGAATAGGATATTCCAGAAGTCAAAGCAACTAGGACTAAAACCAAGAATCACCTACCCAGAAAAACTGAGTATAATACTTCAGGGGAAAAATTGGTCTTTCAACGAAATAGAGGACTTTCAAGCATTCTTGATGAAAAGACCAGAGCTAAAAAGAAAATTTGACTTTCAAACACAAGAATGAAGAGAAGCATGAAAAGGTAAACAGCAAAGAGAAGTCATAAGGGACTTATAAAAGTTGAACTGTTTACATTCCTACATGGAAAGACAATATTAGTAACTCTTGAAACTATTCAGTATCTGGGTACTGGGTGGGATTACACACACACACACATGCACACACACACACAGAGACAGAGTGCGCAGAGTGAATTGAATAGGATGGGATCATATCTTAAAATAAATAAATAAATGAAATCAAGCAGTGAGAGAGAAATATATGGGAGGAGAAAGGGAGAAATGGAATGGGGCAAATTATCTCTCATAAAAGAGGCAAGCAAAAGACTTTTTTAGTTTGGGGAAAAAGGGGGGAGGTGAGAGAAAAACATGAAGTTTACTCTCATCACATTCCACTAAAGGAAGGAATAAAATGCACACTCATTTTGGTATGAAAACCTATCTTACAATACAGGAAAGTGGGGGATAAGGGGATAAACAGGGTGGGGGGGACGATGAAAGGGAGGGCATGGGGAGAAGGGTGCAATTTGAGGGCAACACTCACAGGGAGGGACAGGATCAAAAGAGAGAATAGAAGTAACTGGGGGCAGGATAGGATGGAGGGAAATATAGTTAGTCTTATACAACACGACTATTATGGAAGTCATTTCCAAAACTATACAGATGTGGCCTATATTGAATTGCTTGCCTTCCAAAGGGAGGGGGTGGGGAGGGAGGGAGGAAGAGAAGTTGGAACTCAAAGTTTTAAGAACAACTGTCGAGTAATGTTCTTGCCGCTAGGAAATAAGAAATACAGATAAAGGGGTATAGAAAGTATTTGGCCCAACAGGACAGAGGAGAGGATGGAGACAAGGGCAGAGAGGAATGATGGAGGAGGGAGCAGATTGGTGATGGGGGCAATTGGAATGCTCGGTGTTTTGGGGTGGGGGGAGGGGACAAGGGGGGAGAAAATTTGGAGCCCAAAATTCTGTGAAAATGAATGTTAAAAGTTAAATAAAAAAAAATAAAAAAATAAAAAAATAAGAAGTCAAACCATCTTACAGATGCCAATAGTAAGTAGTCAAACTATCTTTTAAATTAAATTAATTTCTAAGTACTGACTCCAGTGATTAGAAACAATTCTTAATCAATAAATAACACAGCAATTTCACATTTCCCACTCTGATTCTATGGTGCCATGTTTCCACTGAATTAACATTTATAGGCCAGGTTGATATTAAATCAGGCATAACCTACAATCACTGGAATTAAATTAATAAGGGAAAGCAATAATAACAGGGTTCAATATTTCTGAATTCCACCTATTCTCCATTTCTTTTTTTATTATTAATTTGTTTTCAGTTTTCTACAATCACTTCCATAAATCTTAAATTTTCTCCCCTTCTCCCCTCCTTCCTGAGACAGAACACAGTCTTATATGGGTTCTCCACATACATTCTTCTTAAACACATTTTCACAGTAGTCATGGTGCATAAAAGAATAAAACGAATGAAACCATGAGAAAAACCCAAACAAAACACAACACAAGAGAAAATGGTCTGCTTCATTCTGTGATCCAATTCCATAATTCTTTCTCTGGATGTGGATGGCATTTTCCCTCAAGAGTCCTTTGGGAATGTTTTAGGTCCTTGCATTGCTGTAAAGGGCTAAGTCTACTAGAAAAATTCCTTGCACACTGTGGTTGTTACTATGCACAAAGTTCTCCTAGTTCTGCTCCTTTCACTCAGCATCAGTTCATGTAAGTTCTTCCAGGCCTTTCTGAAGTCCTCCTGTTCTTCATTTCTTATAGCACAACAGTATTCCATTACATGCATATACCACAACTTATTCAGCCATTCCCCA
This sequence comes from Notamacropus eugenii, assembly GCF_028372415.1. NCBI lineage: Eukaryota > Metazoa > Chordata > Mammalia > Diprotodontia > Macropodidae > Notamacropus > Notamacropus eugenii. Next base: position 108,929,023 of record NC_092872.1, on the reverse strand, counting down.
TGGGCAATCCTTTGATTCCCAGTTCTTGGCCACCACAAAAAGAGCTGCTATAAATATTTTTGTACATGTGGGTTCTTTTCTCATTTTTATGATCTCTTTGGGATACATCCCTAGAAGCAGTACTGCTGGGTCAAAGGGTATGCACATTTTGATAGCCCATTGGGCACAGTACCAAACTGCTCTCCAGAATGGTTGTATCAGCTCACAGCTCCACCAACAATGAGTTAGTGTTCCAACTCTCCCACATCTTCTCCAACATTTATCATTTTCCTGTTTTGTCATGTTAGTCAATCTGATAGGTGTGATGTGGTACCTCAAAATTGTTTTGATCTGCATCGTTCTAATCAATAGTGATTTAGAGTATTTTTTTCATATGATTATATATAGCTTTAATTTTTTCCTCTGAGAATTGCCTGTTCACATCCTTTGACCATTTATCAATAGGGGAATGACTTGTATTCTTGTAAATCTGACTCAGTTCTCTATACATTTTAGAAATGAGACCTTTATCGCAGACACTAGTTGTAAAAATTCTTTCCCAGTTTTCTGCTTCCCTCCTAACCTTGGTTGTATTGGTTTTGTTTGTGCAAAAAACTTTTCAATTTAATGTAATCAAAACTATCCATTTTGCTTTTCATAATGTTCTCTATCTCTTGTTTGGTCATAAATTCCTCCATTCTTCATAAATCTGACATAAACTATTCCGTGCTCCCCTAATTTATTTACAGTATCAGCCTTTATACTTAGATCATGCACCCATTTGGGCTTTATTCTGGTATACGGTATGAGGCTCTGGTCTATGCCCAGTTTGTGCCACACTATTTTCCAGTTTTCCAAGCAGCTTTTGTCAGATAATGAGTTCTTATCACAAAAGCTGGAGTCCTTGAGTTTATCAAACAGTAGACTCCTATAATCATTGACTATTGTGTCTTGTGTACCCACTGACCTATTGCACTGATTTACCCCTCCATTTCTTAGGCAGTACCAAGTGCTTTTGATGACTGCTGTTTTATAATACCATTTAGGAGCTGGTATGGCTAGGCCACCTCCCCTAGCATTTCTTTTCATTAATTCCCTTGATATTCTAGACCTTTTGTTCTTCCAGATGAATTCTGATATATATTTTTCTAGCTCTATAAAATATTTTTTGGTAGTTTGGTTGGTATGGCACTGAATAAGTAAATTAATTTGGGAAGAATTGTCATTTATATTATATTAGCTTGGCCAAACCATGAGCAAATGATGCTTTTCCAGTTATTTAGATCTGACTATATTTATGCAAAACCATAGATTTTTACAATATATTTCAGCAGTGCTGGTGAGACCTTATGAACTAGTCTGAGGAGGCAAGGGATCTTCCAGACAACAACGATCTCTTAAGAGGATGTGGTTACTCTCTTCTCCTAACAATGAGTTATTATTATTATTATTATTTTCTAATATAAAACAACATACACGCCCATTAAACAATGACCAGTTTCAAATACATGGTAAAATTATATAACAGATATATTTATAAACTAATAGCATAATTTGCCTTAACTTTTCTCAGCTTTCATAATATAAAAGAAAATTTTGCATACCCAGCATCATATGTATTTTAAACATGAAACTTACTACTACTCAGAAAACAATGATTCAGTGGAATGCATTCCTAAAATTATCTTGCAAAGAAAATCACTTTTCCTATCTCTTTTGGTGTTTTGCTAATCATATCCAATGACATCTAAGTATGGCATAAGTATCTACATCTAGGATGGCATAATTGAAGTCAACTAAAGAAGTAACAATAGTTCATTTATATCGTGCTTATCACATGCCAGGCTTTTTTGCTAATTCTTAAAGATCACTTTAAGGAATTTGAGAGGCTTGTTTTCTGTAGTACTTCAGAATGTTTAGATTTTGATTTCTCAGTTATTACTTGAGCTACTTGGTATTACATGGCAGCTGTAAATAGCAAGACTAAAGTTTTGGGGTTTTTTTTTCCCTTTAGGAGGCTAGTTTGGAGAAAATATAACCCACTGAACATTTAATACTTTTTAAACAATCCAGTCCAATTCATAAGATACAAATCTTATTTTAGCCAAAATTACAACAATTTAGTTGATTTCAAAATAACCATTTTCTGTTTTAGATTTTTACAATATAAGTTCTTCCACATGGTCAATGAAACACTACAACTTTACTCAAGCACAGCTATAAAATTTAGATCACAGCTGTTGTTGGAGGAATGGGGTCCTCAAACTTCTTATTAAATCATAAGAACTCTACATTTTAAGGCAAAAGGTACATCACTTCAATTTTTTTTTTATTTTTCAAAGACTGTTATCACATTCATTTTAATAACTCAATAGAGAAATAGTTTCCCTAATAGTACTTCACAATAACTTAGAAAACTGTCATATAACAGTGTGTAATTAAAAGCTCATTCTTCTAATTAAAAGAGAATTCACATTTCTAATCACGTGGCTGATATTCTCCCCAAATCCACAATACAAGAAAAACTAGAAGCCTAAAGAATATCATGGGTTTTTTGTTTTGTTTTTTTAAACCTAACAACAAACTTCTCAAATTTCATCTATGTAGTTGCAGAAAATCTTAACTTATCCTTCTCAGAAAACCATTTATTACTTTCAACATGTTTTTTCACTCAAAATCCAAAAAAAGTAGTTAACATTTATATAATACCAATTAAGCTAAACACTTTAGAATCATTTTATTTCTCCAACAACTCTGAGAAGTGGGAGCTATTGTTTATTATCACTTTTTACAAATATAGAAGATTGATTAAATTCTCAAGTGTGCCATAATTATAATGTAGTTTCTGAACAAAATTTTGATAAGAGCAATTATTAGATTAAGAATATCTAATGATAATATTTCAATTTCAATTTTTCCATGAACTTGGCTGCTTTCTGCTAGCTCATGTTCAAAAATTCACAATGGCTCCCTGAAATCATTTCTTTATTTCTATTAACCACACAAAAAGTCAAATCAATTTTTTTATTTTCCTAACTGAACCTCACAAGAACACCTTAAGAGGGCAGATTAAGTGCACATCTGTCCTTATCCCAAAGCTTTCTGGTTATAACCCTGGTAGGAAAAGCTACTTAGTAATCTTTTTTTTTTTTTTTCACAAAGGCCTTTGGCACTTAAGCCAGGTCAAAGAAATAATGTTTTCTTTACCAGTAAGTTAGTTAATATGTATTGGTTAAACTTCCACTCAACTTTTCAAAGTCTTAAGAAATTTCTTTTGTAATCTTGGGGAAGAGAGGCATGCAGTACTTATCAAAAAGACATTTCTCTAAAAATTCCTCAAATCTTTTTATTTCAGTGGAACTAAGGCCCTCTTAGTTTTTTCTACTTGCTTAATTCCTCTAGTCTTTATTTCCCAATCATATCTAACACTGTTTGCAGACTTAATCTTCATTCTAGTGAACTTCCTTTACTCCTTAGTACAAATTTTTATTACACAAAGCCACAATACTGTCACATTTTTACATTCTCAAAGGCTTACAAATGCATAGGGCATTCCAATTTCTTTGAGGCAATTCTTTTGAGCAATTACAATTGGTTACAGTTACAAAACTTAATTATAAGTAATAGTCAAATAAATGCAAATGCAACTCATTCAGCCCAACTGCAAAGTTTAAGGTCCCTCCTAGTTCTTCATTGTATTGTGTCACAGTTTTCAGCAGGAAGGATAACTCTGGAGAAGTCACCTATCTCCTTCTCAAAGTTAACCTCTTTTATGCCAAAGAATCATTCATCCATCTTTTCCACAAAGGAGTTTACCTGGCAATGACCAGGGAGATCAGCCAGAATACAACTCTTTCAATTTATAATCTACTGTATTGTATAGTCTATTATATAAAAGCAACTTTTATTTTGGTGCTGGTACTTAAATGTGTAAATATAAGCACTTTTTCTTTGTGAAGGATCTTTGCTCCTAATTACCTCCTCCTTTTACCAAGATAGCAGTACTATAGGTTATTACATTATTGTTGGAGGTTTTAGGTTTGTCTCATGACAGGAAGGGTTAATTTTCTAATGATTCTGAATTAAGGGAAATCCTTATCATGCTAATTATTTATTTTTTGGATTCAACTAAATCAAATATAATTATATAATTACTAATATTAACAATTTAGAGTTTAAATTTTCACAAGGGTCATAAACTGCCAGAATTTCAGCTTTTAGGGTCCACTATTATCAATTAGCTTAAGTTTTAACGTTAAAAAATTATCTCAGACTGAAGGGTGATAATGAAATTTCAAGTGTTGTAACACAATTGGGAATGTCACAATTGGTTCTAGTTAAAACAAGGGTAATAAAGTAGATTATTATCCTTTACAGTCTATAATAAAATCCATCTCATTGTCTAATGGTCAACAATGATTTGCATTAGAAAGATCTTTTGATTTGAATCATAAGAATTTCTTGATTTAAAGTGTCAATTTTCATTAAAAACAATAACAGGAGTACTTCTAAAAGCAACAGTAACTGAGTTACTTAAAAAAGCAGTGTCTGATGACAACTTACTTTTTTTCTATTACTTTTAAATCACTCAGAGGCTTAAAGGCTAAGTCCATTTCTTTTGTTTTCTTACACTAACTTATTACAGCCATAGCAGGAAAAAAATCCATTAAATTTCACTTACTTTTCAGTGGATTTCTGATTTTAAAGCAACACTTTCTTCCTCTAGGTGCATTTCGGGAAATACCTTCAATCCAGGAGTCCCAATATACAGCTGGTAACAGGGCTTGCTTTGTGTCTTAAGATAAGTTGTTTAAAAGCTGTAAGCAATGGAAGAGTAAATAAATTTTATCTTTACTTACTTTTATTCTTTCAGGAACTGAACGTGGTCTAAAACTTTTCCTATTCTGCCTTTTTAAAAAAAAATCACATTTCCACCCCACAATAAATTTATCATCCCTTTTAAGTACAGTCTTAAGTACATCTTTTAAAGAATTTATATTACACACTAAAGTCAAAACCATGAGTGGCATCCAAAAAACTTCAGACTCAGTGACAAGCAAAGTAAAACTGCTTTGGAATTATTCTGCTGATCAAAAATTGTATGTGACTTCTCTGGGTGCTAAGACGTGAGCAGTTAACCATGATCTGATCTCAATCTTTAATTCTCCAACATATTACTTTAATGTTAAAGAGCAAATTTAATTCATTTTAAGTTCTGAGTTGTGGAATTTTTTTAATTCACAGGAATTTTACTCTCAATTTTTCCTGTATCATTTTCCTAAGTTCTTCTAATCTTAACATTTCTCTGAACGTCACTGAATCCCTCTCACAGAGATCTGCCAATTTTTCTTTTCATGAGACTTCACAAATTTTACTCCCAAAACTCATCAAAATACTCACAAAACCATTCAAGTCATCATTTAGAAATTCTGAGTAGAAAATAACAAATTTAGTCCCTAGTTAATTTTCATATCTGTCTTTCATCTCTGCAACTTCCAATGTGACTAGTGTTGAAAACACAAAGGGAAAGAGAGACTTATCTTTTCTTCTGAAGACTTCTGAAAGCTTTGCATTTTTAGAGTCTTCTTCTTGCTGATCAGACCAAGGGAGAAGCTAGGTTAAGCTATCAGGACCACACAAACATTTGGAAACACTTGCTGGCATAGATCATCACAAGACACAGAAAAGACACTCACACAAGTGGGCCCTTTAAGCAACAGTAGACATGTCCCAGAGTTCATTTGTTTTGTGAGATTGTTCAATGGCCAACTCTAATGTAAAAAGAAAAGAGAAATTACACTGACAAGTTGTCCTGCTTTTTAGCCAGCTGCCACTAAAGAGGAAATTGTTCATGTTACAAATTTTTCTTCAGTCCTCACACTCTCCTTGAAGAATTTTGCTTTTTCTTTGAAATTTCTGTTAAAAAAATCTAGTACACACAATCAGTTTTAAGACCCACACAGAAACAGGTATATTTTAGCAAAATTTTCCTCTCTAATTTCCACTAAAGAAGTGAAAGCTAGTCTACTGCTAGATACAAGAGCTAGTTAAAGCTCTGTTCCTCCATACTTTCTGCTAAAGTATATCAACAGGAAAAATTGAGACTGAATAAAACTGAAACTTAAGGTATCTTTCACCTGAAAATGGCCTTCCCTTATCACCTTAAGGGCCTGACCCTTATTGAGAAGAGCAAAAGGGAATTAAATCATGCCCAACACAGTGGAGGCTTACCTTTGCTAGGAGAAAATTAAGCTTGAGGCCTGAGGGAGAGTCAAGCTTCCAGAACAGTCCTTCAAAAGGAATTCTTCTGAGAGGAAGTTCCAGAGCTGGAGGCCCTCTCTCAGGTCCCATCTGGGGTCCCCAACTGTTCTGATAAAAATCTGAAATGAAAAGAAACTGAGGCACAAAGACTCCAAGCATAATCAATTTATTTAGCAAAGCTAGTAGTTGCCAATAACTTGACATGCTCTTGTGTTGGAGCAGTCTCTGATATAGCTGGTAAAGGTACAGGTGGGCTTACATTTAACCTGATTTTCAGGAGGGGATTTCCAAGACTTGTGACAATAGAGTTAACATTCTCTGGAAAGTCCAGTGGAAAGCAACCCTTTTGAATTACGACTAGGCAGAACATTCTATGACTTCAGACATTCATCGCCCAATCCCCAGCCTAAATCTGGAGCAGGAATCCAAGTTAAAGCCCAGAAAAATAGGGAAGTTACTTTTACAAAGAAGTCAAACCATCTAATGATGACTCTAATGTTATATAGTCAAACTGTCTTTTAAATCAAATTAATTTCTAAGTACTGCTTCCAGTGATTAAATACAATTCTCAATCAATAATTAATAACTAATACAGAAATTTCACAGGTCTTACTATGTCAATTCTCCCTCCCTCTATTCAATAAACTCCATTGGCTCCCTATCATCTTCAGAATTAAAAGTAAAGTAATTTGACACTCAAAGTCTTTCCCAACATCTCTCTGTCCCTTTCCAATCTTCTTACACTTTACATCTCCCTCACCTCCCACTCCCATTGATCCAATGCCCATCACCTCCTTACTGTCTTTCTCAAAACACTCATCTCCTGACTTAAAGCACTTTTATTGGCTTTCCTTTATGGAGGGAATGTTCTCCCTCCTTATCTCCATCTCCTGATTCCTTCAAGTCCCGGCTAAAACCCTAATATTTAATAAAAAACACTAACAAGAATATTAGATTATAATTCTAATTAATCAGGTGTTCTAATTAATTAGAATATTAACTAGGAAGCCTTTCCCAACTCCCCTTTATTTTGTGCCTTCTTTTTCTTGGCTATTTCCAATTTTATCTTTAATAGAACTTACTTATTCTTAGTGGTTTGCACGTGGTCCCTCATTAGACTGTGAGCTCCTTAAGGGCAGGGACAGTCTTCTGCCTTTTGGTATCACCAGTGCTTAAATGCCTAGCACACGGTAGGTGTTTAATATTTATTAACTGACTGGTATTTCTACTACAAGATGCTGCTCACACTGAGACAGACACTGGTCTAACCCTGCTGATACACTGACACTGAAACTGGTCTAACCCTGCTGATACCAAATATTCCCAGCATAAAGTCCCTCCACATTGTTAACAACCCAGATCCTGCAACAGAAAGTAATCTAGAACAGGGATTTAGGGTTTCTTTCAACAGGCAATCGGTTTGGTGGAGAATTTTAGATGGCAGTCCATCTCACAGAATTGTATGAAATAAGGTTTTCATACCTGGAAGCACTAACAAGAATCCAGTTTTGATTCTGGGTAGAGGGTGCAGGCAGGGCAGAATTGGGATCCATGGGGTGAGTGACAGCTGATCAGGCTTGGGCTCAGCCCGGGAGGGCACCTCCTGACCATGACAGCCCTCGGTTAAGGGGGCGGGCAGGGCAGAATTGGGATCCATGGGGTGAGTGACAGCTGATCAGGCTTGGGCTCAGCCCGGGAGGGCACCTCCTGACCATGACAGCCCTCGGTTAAGGGGGCGGGCAGGGCAGAATTGGGATCCATGGGGTGAGTGACAGCTGATCAGGCTTGGGCTCAGCCCGGGAGGGCACCTCCTGACCATGACAGCCCTCGGTTAAGGGGGCGGGCAGGGCAGAATTGGGATCCATGGGGTGAGTGACAGCTGATCAGGCTTGGGCTCAGCTCGGGACGGCACCTCCTGACCACGGCAGCCCTCGGTTAAGGGGGCGGGTGGCCGTGCTGGGCAGGGTTCCTCCTTCCCGGAAGTCTCCCTCAGGGTGGCTGGTTGGACAGGGTGTTCTGGGGGGCTGCAGGAGGCGCTGTCGGAGGTGTCTTCCCAGGTAACCTAGGAGGCATCCTCCACGCGATGGGTGTCTGCAAACTGGGACGGGCGAAGTGAGAAGAAAACAATGCTTGGGGAGAGCTGCCACGCCGCGTTGGCAGACGCTAAAACAGAACAGAAGCACCCTCCTGGGGATGAAGGTCGGAGCGCTCCTCGGGAGGACACCTAGAGAGGCTGTTCTCTTCCTGGACGAACATAAATAACCGCGCGGGGAGCACGCTTACCATAATGTGCGATCCGTGAGCCCCGCTCGCCCCTCACTCACCCGGCTTTCCTAAGTCTGGGAGGGGAAAGGACTGCGCCACAAGCAGAACCGGTCTGTCCGGGTGGGCTGCCCCGAGATGACTCCGAGAGCCAAGGTCTCCCCACGACCAGCGGAACCAAGGCGGTGGCATCCAGGCCCCGCCCGGCGCGCGTTATTAGGCGCCCCTTACGTCATGGCGCTCTACAATCCCGGAAGTTCCCTCCCGTCGGCGATGGCGATGGTTGGCGAGCAGTGGGTCTTGGTGGAGATGGTGCAGGCGTTGTATGAGGTGAGCCCCGCGGACCCCGACGCTCCCGCGCACGCTGCCAGGAGGCAGAAGTGATCTGGGCTTAGAAAGGCATGGTGCGAGGATCGCTGGCTCTGCCCACCCAGCCTTTCCCGGCTCTCCAACTGTCCTTGCTGCGGCCCGAGGGGGAGGGTCTTAGGAAACTGACGAGGCTGGCGGGAGAGTCGGGCCTCTTTCAGCCAATTGGCGGCTCAGTGAGGGCGAAGGGGGAGGGGGCCGGAGAGTGTGAAACTGAAGGGATCGGGCTGGAGAAGCTGTCGGACCGAGGAGCGTTTGTTTAACTTGTAACTTTGTAGCGGAGGTACCGTGCTGGGCGGCGGGGATTCTGATACAAAAAAACAACCCAAACTCTCACCTCCAGAAGAAATCAAGCATTCAGGGGGTGAGATCTAGGAAGAGACAGATTTTGCTCTTTGAAGGGGGAGCCTGGGGTAAAATGGACAAGGAAAGGTTAGCGGGTGTGGGAGGTCGGAGGATAACTGGGCTAAGGGTTTGAGCGTAAAGAAGATCTTCAGAAGTAGGGCCAGCTGCAGGCTGAAAGTGGACTGGAAAAGAATGATGATGCTAACGGGAGTTAGATTTTTGGGATTTTTAAATAAGGAATACGAGGTTTTATTTTATATTTTTATATAATATAAAAGAATTTTATTTTCTGTTTTTAGGAAATGAAAAAATAAGCTTTTTGTTTTTTAAACGAGAGAAATATGGAAGAACATTGGAAATGAGATAACTCATTTTCAGACTGTACTTCAGTTTTATGGATTTTTGTTTGGAGTGTGAAAGAAAATTCTTCTGCCTGTCGGGAAGAATAGGTGTCATTTTTTTCTAATCTGTTGCAAAACAAGCCACCAGCATGACCTCCCACTTACTTTATTGATGGCCCACTTTCAGTTAATCAGTAATTTTAGATAGATAGATATGTGTGTGTGTACATACACACATTATATATCAGTACTAAGAATATAATGAACTACAATTTGGGGAAAATAATTGTCTCCATTATATTCTCTTTGATCACTTTTAGTAAAGGTTTGGTTTGACAGTATACCTCCTAGGATTTTTGATATGGTGAAAGAAGTTGTTAGAGGTAATGTAATTTCCCTGAGGGTAGAAGAGTGTCTGATGTCTGGGATTCTAGATCCAGATTTTTTTATTGACTCACTGGCCTTGTTGCTTCACTTTTCTGTAGCCTCTTTTTCTTGCTTTGGGATGCTTACTAATTTGCAGAAATCTGCCAGCTACATAGTTTGGGAATTCTAAAGTACTTTAGTAACCCTGGATAGGTAGCTCTGTCCTGTTCCCCAAAGTGGGAACATTGTAGCAGACAAATTTACAGAGCACCTTAATGAGAGGGTTTTTTTTTTCCTTTCTATTCTAGTGTATTACTTATGTGAACTTGACATGTAGAATGAAAATTTTGACCATACTGTAAAAGGAAATGTAGAATATAAAGTGCAGTATGTAGGCAGAAGAAATAGGGGTCCCCTTCTCTTTCTTTATACTCTCATTTTTTTTTTGTTTCTTTTTTTCCCCCTAAATTACTACACACTCTTGGTAACCTCATCAGCTCCCATAGTTTTCATTTTCTTTGTATAGATGAACCCAGATCTATATATCTAGCCTTAATTGCTCTTCTGGGTTATAGTTCTGCAAACTACCTTTTGGATATATCAAGTAATAGCTGTGAATCAGGCACTGTGCTAGGTGCTGGAGACACAAGTACAAAGAAAGAAAGGATTCCTATTTGAAGTGACCTTCAATTCTAATGGAGGAGACAAGTACATATAAAAGCACATAAAGCATAACTTTAAAATTAATAAATACTACTAATATTTACGAAATAAGTATTTTGGGAGGAAGGGTGATTGGGAAAGTTTTCATGCAGATGATGCTTAGAAACTAGTGACTCCATGAACTGCAAAGCTGGAGGAAAGGCCCACCCCTTTGTAAATTAATGGAATGTTATGTGGGAGGAAAAGAGAGAAGGCCAGTTTGATTGGATTACAGGGTGTGGTAGAAAGGAGAAATTTTCAATGAAGCTAAAAAGATGGGAGAGCCAGGCTATGTATGTCTTTAAAAGCTAAACAGCAGTTTATATTTGACCCTACAGGAGATTTGAAGCTTCTGGTTTGGTTAAGTAAGTAGTCAGTGCTCAGATATGACCTTAAGGAACATCACAGTGGCAGTAGTGCAGTAAGGAGCTACTTGAGGCAGGGAACCCAACTAGGTGGTTGTTGGAGTAATCTGGTCAAGGCCCCAAAGTAAAGTGGTAGCTGTGACTGGAAAGAAGGTCAGAATATAAGGTGCTATAAAGAGGGAAACGGCTATATTTGGCAACTCATTGAAATATGTAGAGTGAGAGAGAATGAGGAGGCCAAGATAATGTTGAGATTAAAAACCTAAGATGGAAGGATTCGAATACCCTTGATGGTAATAGGGACTTTTGGAAGAGGGGAGAGTTTAAGATGAAAAATTTCAGTTTTAGAGGTATCAAGTTTAAGATGGCTAGACATCTCAAAGTTCATACTGCCAGCGTTCACTGTTTTTTTCTCAAAGCTCTTCTCTCCTCATCTGAGGATACTGTCATCCTCTAGTCACTAAGGTTAACAACCTTGGACCAACCTTGACTCCTGTATTTCCTGCACATCCTAATTAGGTAACATAACTACAGCTTTACCTGTTGCCTAGACTATTGTATTACATAGCCTTCATATTACTCTCCACCCACTCCATTTCATACACCTGCCAAAGTGTTTTTCCTGTTCATACTCCAGTAACTCCCTTTTGCCTCTGGAAGTAAATATGAATTTCTCTGGTATTGAGAAACCTTTACAACATGGCCCCATTGGTCTCTTTCCAACCTTATTACAAATTGATTACTCCCTAAACGCAATCTTCCTCTTGCCTGTAACTCCATTTCATGTCTTTGCATTGTCGTGTACCTATTTTATACAAACATGTGTACAAGCACACATACACACATATAGTGGTTCTCAAAGCAAGGTTAATATTTCTCTTTGGATTCCTCCTACCTAGCACTGTGACACTTTATAGCATTTAGAAAATAATTGATACTTGCTGATTTAAAAGTATTTGTCAAACAACCAGAAAATCTACCTTCTACCTTATTCAGATTCTTCCCAGTTATGATAATTTCAAATATTGATTCAGTAGTGAAGGAATTTAATCAAGATTTAAAATAGTAGTCACTGTATTATATATGTAATACTTTCATACTTTGAAAAGTTCGTGTTACTGATACAGATCGTGATTCATGTCTCTTCATGCAGTACAATTAAAGTCTTTGTAAATCAACAGAAAGACTGTGGAGACTTATGACAGTGGTTTTCTGTCTTCGACTTGAAAACTTTCCTGAATGGCCTTAACTGTCTCTTTTGGGTGCTCTTTTCCCCAAGGAAAAATGTTCTATTTATGCTTTGGTCTGAAAGAATTGGGGGGGGGGGGGGCAGAGACAAGATGGCGGAGTAGAAAGACACGCATATGCTAGCTCCGAATCCACAGCCCATAAAATATCTCTAAAAAAGAACTCCTAACAAGTTCTGGAGCAGCAGAAGCCACAGAACAACGGAGCAGACAAGATTTCTGTTCCAGAGAGACTTGAAAACCTCTCGCAAAAGGTCCGTCACACCCCGGACCCGGAGCAGAGCCCAGCCCTGCCTTGGCTGCCTGGCACCAAGAAGAGCAGATCTGAGCGGGCTTCAGGGACAGAATCTCCAGCGGCCGCATGGGTCCCTCCACCCACGGGCCCCAAAGGTTGGTGAGAGGGTCTTCTCAGCTTGCCGAGAGGGGAGTGGGGTGCCCCCATAACTCAGGCCCCCTCGGGAGGCAGCAGCTGAGGCAGTGGCAGACCAGGGCTCCCCAAGCAGGCAGGAGCTTGGATCCATTGCTGAAGGTCTCTGCATAAACCCCCTGAGCGAACTGAGCCCAGTGAGGCGGCCCTGCCCCCACCTGAGCACCTGAACTCAGTCTCACACTGAATAGCAGCCCCACCTCTGCCAAAAGCCCTGAGGGAAGCAGCATTTGAATCTCAGACCCCAAGCAGTGGCTGGGAGGATCTGGAGGCAAAGTGGGTGTGAAGAGAATACTCAGAAGTCAAATCACTGGCTGGGAAAATGCCCAGAAAAGGGAAAAAAAATAAGACTATAGAAGATTACTTTCTTGGTGAACAGGCATTTCCTCCCTTCCTTTCTGATGAGGAAGAACAATGCTTACCATCAGGGAAAGACACAGAAGTCAAGGCTTCTGTATCCCAGCCCACCCAATGGGCTCAGGCCATGGAAGAGCTCAAAAAGGATTTTGAAAATCAAGTTAGAGAGGTGGAGGAAAAACTGGGAAGAGAAATGAGAGAGATGCAAGTAAAGCATGAAAAGCAGGTCAGCACCCTGCTAAAGGAGACCCAAAAAAATGCTGAAGAAAATAACACCTTGAAAAATAGGCTAACTCAATTGGCAAAAGAGATTCAAAAAGCCAATGAGGAAAAGAATGCTTTAAAAAGCAGAATTGGCCAAATGGAAAAGGAGGTTCAAAAGCTCACTGAAGAAAATAGTTCTTTCAAAATTAGAATGGAATAGATGGAGGCCAATGACTATGAGAAACCAAGAAATCACAAAACAAAACCAAAAGAATGAAAAAATGGAAGATAATGTGAAATACCTCATTGGAACAACAACTGACCTGGAAAATAGATCCAGGAGAGACAATTTAAAAATTATGGGATTACCTGAAAGCCATGATCAAAAAAAGAGCCTACACGTCATCTTTCATGAAATTATCAAGGAAAACTGCCCTGAGATTCTAGAACCAGAGGGCAAAATAAATATTCAAAGAATCCACAGAACACCGCCTGAAAGAGATCCAAAAAGAGAAACTCCTAGGAACACTGTGGCCAAATTCCGGAGTTCCCAGGTCAAGGAGAAAATATTGCAAGCAGCTAGAAAGAAACAATTAAAGTACTGTGGAAATATAATCAGGATAACACAAGATCTAGCAGCTTCTGCATTAAGGGATCGAAGGGCATGGAATAGGATATTCCAGAAGTCAAAGGAACTAGGACTAAAACCAAGAATCACCTACCCAGCAAAACTGAGTATAATGCTTCAGGGGAAAAATTGGTCTTTCAAGGAAATAGAGGACTTTCAAGCATTCTTGATGAAAAGACCAGAGCTGAATAGAAAATTTGACTTTCAAACACAGGAATGAAGAGAAGCATGAAAAGGTGAACAGCAAAGAGAAGTCATAAGGGACTTACTTAAGTTGAACTGTTTACATTCCTACATGGAAAGACAATATTTGTAACTCTTGAAACTTTTCAGTATCTGGGTACCGGGTGGGATTACACACACACACACACACACACACACACACACACACACACACACAGCACAGGGTGAATTGAATAGGATGGGATCATATCTTAAAATAATGAAATTAAGTGGTAAGACAGAAATATATTAGGAGGAGAAAGGGAGAAATGGAATGGGGCAAATTATCTCTCATAAAAGAGGCAAGCAAAAGACTTTTTAGTGGAGGGAAAAAGATGGGAGGTGAGAGAAAAACATGAAGTTTACTCTCATCACATTCCACTAAAGGAAGGAATAAAATGCACACTCATTTTGGTATGAAAACCTATCTTACAATACAGGAAAGTGGGGGATAAGGGGATAAGCAGGGTGGGGAGATGATGGAAGGGAGGGCATGGGGAGGAGGGAGCAATTTGAGGTCAACACTCATGGGGAGGGACAGGATCAAAAGAGAGAATAGAAGTAATGGGGGACAGGATAGGATGGAGGGAAATATAGTTAGTCTTATACAACACAACTATTATGGAAGTCATTTGCAAAACTACACAGATATGGCCTATATTGAATTACTTGCCTTCCAAAGGGAAGGGGTGGGGAGGGAGGGAGGAAGAGAAGGTGGAACTCAAAGTTTTAAGAGCAACTGTCGAGTACTGTTCTTGCTACTAGGAAACAAGAAATACAGGTAAAGGGGTATAGAAAGTTATTTGGCCCTACAGGACAAAAGAGAAGATGGAGACAAGGGCAGAGAGGGATGTTAGAAGAGATGGCAGATTGGTGATAGGGGCAATTAGAATGCTCGGTGTTTTGGGGTGGGGGAGGGGACAAAAGGGGAGAAAATTTGGAACCCAAAACTTTGTGAAAATGAATGTTAAAAGTTAAATAAAAAATCAATTAAAAAGAAAAAGAATTGGGGACTAGGGTGGTGGAGTATTACCACTGGTTCAGGGGAACAGAATTGAGAAATGTAGGAACTAAACAGAAATTCCTAATGAAAATAACCCAGAAACTGGATCCAGAGTCAGTGAATTGTCTCTAAAATAATCTCTAATCCCTCCCTGTGTGGGTCTTGAAATTGAGAAGTCCTGAGATCCCATACTGAAATGTTTATAGAGTTTCTAGTATCATAGATCTAGACCTGGAAAGAACCTTAGAGGTGATCCTGTTCAAGTTCCTTATTTTGCAGATTTTACTTTCATGAATAAAATTAAGGAAACATAGAAATTGATGAAAATTATGCATGCATCTTAGAATAATAAACTTCATTTTATTTTAGAAATCAGTGTAGTTACAGTTTTGTTGTTTGGACTTACAGGCACCTGCCTACCATCTTATTTTGGAAGGGATTCTAATTCTGTGGATAATCAGACTCCTTTTCTCCAAAACATACAAATTACAGGAGCGATCTGACCTCACAGCCAAGGTAAGAGATTAAAAATATTTTTCTGTCTTTATTGAATGTCTTAAATCACCATTTAATGTAAAGCAGGATATAATGAACAAGATGTAATATACATGGCATTTTGAATAATCAGGCAGCTCTTGGAATTTAATTAATCTTGATTTGTCTCTGGAATATACTTTATTATTATTATTATTTTTTATATTTGAATGTTAAATTTTTTTTTTGTATTTAAATTTATTTAAAGTTTTCAACATTCATTTCCACAAAATTTTGCGTTCCAAATTTTCTCCCCATTTCTCCCCTTCTCCCACCCCAAAATCTGTCCTCCATTCTAACATCCCTCCTTTCCCTTATCCCCATCTTCTCTTTTGTCCTGTAGGGCCAGATAACTTTCTGTACCCCATTACCTGTATTTCTTATTTCCTAGTTGCAAGAACAATACTCAACCGTTGTTCCTAAAACTTTGAGTTCCAACTTCTCTTCCTCACTCCCTCCCCACCCATTCCCTTTGGGAAGGCAAGTAATTCAATATAGGCCATATCTGTGTAGTTTTGCAAATGACTTCCATAATAGTCGTGTTGTGTAAGGCTAACTATATTTCCCTCCATCCTATCCTGCCCCCTATTTCTTCTGTTCTCTCTCTTGATCCTGTCCCTCCCCAAGAGTGTTGACTTCTAATGGCTCCCTCCTCCCACTGCCCTCCCTTCTATCATCCTCCCAACCCTGCTTATCCCCTTCTCCCCCACTTTCCTGTATTGTAAGATAGGTTTTCACACCAAAATGAGTGTGCATTTTATTCCTTCCTTTAGTCGAATGTGATGAGAGTAAGCTTCATGTTTTTTCTCTCACCTCCCCCCTTTTTCCCTCTACTGAAAAGTGTTTTACTTGCCTCTTTTATGAGAGATAATTTACCCCGTTCCATTTCTCCCTTTCTCCTCCTAATATATTTCTGTCTTACCACTTAATTTCATTATTTTAAGATATGATCCCATCCTATTCAATTCACCCTGTGTTCTGTGTGTGTGTGTGTGTGTGTGTGTGTGTGTGTGTGTGTGTGTGTAATCCCACCCAGTACCCAGATACTGAAAAAAGTTTCAGGAGTTACAAATATTATCTTTCCCTGTAGGAATATAAATAGTTCAACTTAAGTAAGTCCCTTATGACTTCTCTTTGCTATTACCTTTTCATGCTTCTCTACATTCTTGTGTTTGAAAGTCAAATTTTGTTTTCAGCTCTGGTCTTTTCATCAAGAATGCTTGAAAGTCCTCTATTTCCTTGAAAGACCAATTTTTCCCCTGAAGCATTATACTCAGTTTTGCTGGGTAGGTGATTCTTGGTTTTAGTCCTAGTTCCTTTGACTTCTGGAATATCCTATTCCATGCCCTTTGATAGAAGCTGCTAGATCTTGTGTTATCCTGATTGTATTTCCACAATACTTGAATTGTTTCTTTCTAGCTGCTTGCAATATTTTCTCCTTGACCAGGGAACTCTGGAATTTGGCCACAACGTTCCTAGGAGTTTTCTCTTTTTGAATCTCTTTCAGGAGGGAATTGGTGGATTCCTTGAATACTTATTTTGCCCTCTGGTTCTAGAATCTCAGGGCAGTTTTCCTTGATAATTTCATGAAAGATGATGTGTAGGCTCTTTTTTTGATCATGGCTTTCAGGTAGTCCCATAATTTTTAAATTGTCTCTCCTGGATCTATTTTCCAGGTCAGTTGTTTTTCCAATGAGATATTTCACGTTATCTTCCATTTTCATTCTTTTGGTTTTGTTTTGTGATTTCTTGGTTTCTCATAAAGTCATTGGCCTTCATCTGTTCCATTCTAATTTTGAAAGAACTATTTTCTTCAGTGAGCTTTTGAACTTCCTTTTCCATTTGGCTAATTCTGCTTTTTAAAAAAGAACTATTTTCCTCAGTGAGCTTTTGAATCTCCTTTTCCATTTGCCTGATTCTGCTTTTGAAAGCATTCTTCTCCTCACTGGCTTTTTTAACCTCTTTTGCCAGTTGAGTTAGCCTATTTTTCAAGGTGTTATTTTCTTCAGCATTTTTTTGGGTCTCCTTTAGCAGGGTGCTGACCTGCTGTTCATGCTTTGATTGCATGTCTCTCATTTCTCTTCCCAGCTTTTCCTCCACCTCTCTAACTTGATTTTCAAAATTCTTTTTGAGCTCTTCCATGGCCTGAGCCCATTGAGTGGGCTGGGATACAGAAGCCTTGACTTCTATGTCTTTGCCTGATGGTAAGCATTGTTCTTCCTCATCAGAAAGGAAGGGAGGAAATGCCTGTTCACCAAGAAAGTAACCTTCTATAGTCTTATTTCTTTTCCCTTTTCTGGGCATTTTCCCAGCCAGTGACTTCACCTCTGAATATTCTCTTCACACCCACCTGGCCTCCTGATCCTCCCAGCCACTGCTTGGGGTCTGAGATTCAAATGCTGCTTCCCAGCCTCAGGGCTTTTGGCAGAGGTGGGGCTGCTATTCAGTGTGAGATTAAGTTCAGGTGCTCAGGTGGGGGCAGGGCCGCCTCACTGGGCTCAATTCCCTCAGGGGGTTTATGCAGAGACCTTCAGCAATGGATCCAAACTCCTGCCTGCTTGGGGAGCCCTGGTCTGCCGCTGCCTCAGCTGCTGCCTCCCGAGGGGGCCTGAGTTATGGGGGCACCCCACTCCCTTCTCTACCCGCCAAAGAAACCCTCTCACTGACCCCCATCACCTGTGGGTGGAGGGTCCCGCGCGGCCGCTGGAGATTCTGTCCCTGAAGCCCGCTCGGATCTGCTCCTCTGGTGCCGCAGGCACGGCAGGGCTGTACTCGGCTCCCAGTCCGCGGCGCAAAGGACCTTTTGCGAGAAGTTTGCAGGTCCCTCTGGAACAGAAATCTCCTTTGCTCCACTGTTCTGTGGCCTCTACTGCTCCAGAATTCGCCGTGAGTTCCTTTTTACAGATGTTCTATGGGTTGTGGGTTCGGAGCTATGTATGTGCGTCTTTCTACTCCGCCATCTTGGCTCCGCCCCCCTAATTCTGCTTTTTAAAACATTCTTCTCCTCATTGGCTTTTTGGACCTTTTTTGCCAGTTGAGTTAGCCTATTTTTAAAGGTGCTTTCTTCAGCATTTTTTTGGGTCTCTTTTAGCAAGGTGTTGACCCGCTTTTCTTGCTTCTCTCTCATTTCTCTTCCCAGTTTTTCCTCTACCTCTCTTACTTGATTTTCAAAATCCTTTTTGAGTTCTCCCATGGCCTAATATTTATTTTAGATATTTGGAATACAGAAGCCTTGATGTTTATGACTTTCCCTGATGGTAAGCATTGTTCTTCCTCATCTGAAAGGATGGGAGAAGATATGTGTTCACCAAGAAAGTAACCTCCTATGGTCTTATTTTTTTTTCCCTTTTTTGGGCATTTTCCCAACCAGTTACTTGACTTTTGGGTCCTTTGTCAAGAGTAGGGTATATTTTAGGAATTAGTAAGATCTCAGTTCCTCCAAGGTGGCACAATCAAGGGTGTACTGGTCTGGGCTCAGGGAGGGATTTTTGTGCCCAGAATCTTAGCCGTTACCTCTCCACAGCCACCTGGCCTCCAGTTCTGCCAAGTCAGCACTGGGGGCTGATTTTCAGATAATCTGGATGGGCAGGGCCGCCATTCAGTGTGAGACAAAGACCAACTTCCCCAGGGCCTCCACACAGGGCCAAGGCAAGAATCAGCTCCTCAGTGCCCCCAGGGTTTTTATACTCCAACAATGGATGCAGCTGCTGGGCCTGCCAATGTGGCCTCTGCACTGGCCACTGCCTGAGGCCAGAACTATGGGAAGGCCCTTCTCCCTTCCTGGCCAATTGAAAAAACCCCGTCACTGACCTTTGGTGCCTCTGGGTTGAGGGATCTTCGAACACGCTGCTACTGCGACTGGAGATTCCGCCCCCAAGGGCTGTTCTCGAGCCCCACCCATGGCCAAGCCTGGGCTGGTATCTGCTCCACTTCTCGTGCAACAGACGTTTCCATGGGCCTTTCAGGTCACCCTGGGCTGGAAATCTCCTCCGCTCTGTTTTTCTCCACTTCTGCTGCTCCATAATTTGTTGAGAGTCCCTGGAATATAATTTAAATGTGCTATTGCAGCATAGTATACAATTATATATCTCTTTTATGAATTAAATTTATGGGAAATCTCATTCCTATTAAGTAACTTCCTCCAGAAAGGAAGTGTTGCATTGTTGAAGATGTAACACTTATAAGTTTGCTGCTTATTCTGTAACTTGACACTGAAACCTTTTTTTAGTAATAAGTAGTCAGTAAATTATGTCCTTGTAGCATGAAAAGTTGGTTTTCTCTCCTTTTATTCACAGCCATAAGTTAGTAGTCATTTGACTACAAAGAAGTTTCCAACTGTAATCTTTTTTAGAATAGTGAAAGGAAAAGAAAAACATGTTGCTTTATAACTATTTTTCCTTCCATTGAATTGGAATCACTGATTTTAATCTAAATTCTGGATAGTTTGGGGACTGGTTATGCCAGTGATTTGACTTGCTTTCTGTTTCACAGTTAAAATCAAAAGCTTTTTCCTAAAACTAGATTTGTTTCAGACATTAGCAATGATTATTAAATATTCTTTGGGGTAAGTGATGAATCTAGTTACATAATTATGTAAGCACTTCACTATTTGAAGTTAGTCTAATCAGATGAAAAGTTTTGCCTGGGGGCAAAAATTATTAAATACTAAAAATATTTTAATATTTTTGTTTTACATAAATTTATAACAAATTTCACTACTTTTTTTGGAATTTATTTAGTATTTTGTTTTCCCCATTATATGTAAAAACAATTTTTAACATTTGTTTTTTAAATTTTGAGTTCCAAATCTCACCCTTTCTCCTTCCCCACCCCTTCACCACCATTGAGAAAGCAAACAGTTCAAAATAAGTTATACATGTATAGTCATGGAAAATCTTTCCATAATAGTCATGTTGTGAAAGAAAACGTAAACCAAAAAAAAACCCTCAAGAAAAATAAAGTTAGAAAAGTCTGCTTCAATCTGTATTCAGGCACAATCAGTTGTTTCTCTGGGGATGGATAGCATTTTTCATCTTAAATCCTTCAGAGTTGACTTAGATCATTATGTTGCTAAGAACAGCTAAGATCTTACAATATTGCTGTTACTTTGTATGTAATATGTTTTACTTTGCATCAGCTCGTTTAAGTCTTTACAGGTTTTCTGAGAGCATCCTGCTCATTATTTCTTACAGCACAATAGTATTCCATCATAATCACATACCTCAATTTGTTCAGCCATTCCTCAATTGATGGGCATCCCCTCAAATTCTAATTTTTTGCCAGCAGAAAAGAAATGCTATAAGTATTTTTGTACACAGAGGTCCTTTTCCTTTTTTATCTCTTGAGTTGCAGACCTAATATTGGTATTACTGGGGCCAAAGGGTGTACGTATGGTTTTATAGGCCTTTGGTCGTTTGGTCAGTTGCTATCCAAAGTGATTGAATCAGTTCACAACTCCACCAACAATGCATTAATGTCTCCTTTTCTCACATCCCTGTTAACATTTGTCATTTTTCTTTTCTGACCTATTAGCCAATCTAATAGGTATGAGATAGTACCTCAGAATTATTTTAATTTACATTTCTCCAATCAATAATGAGAACTTTTTCATATGACTATAATTTGATTACTTCATCTGAAAACTTCATGTCATTTGATCATTTTCTCAATTAAAGAATAGCTCTTATTTTTATAATTTTGACTCTGCTTCATATGTTTGGGAAATGAGGCCTTTATGAGAAAAACTTGCTCCAAAATTTTTTTTGCTAACTATATTTTCCTCCATTCTGTTTTCCCATCACCCCCTGTCTATTTTATTCTCTCCTTTGACCCTGTCCATCCTGCAGTCTTCCCTGCCTTTTATCACTGCCCCATTCCCCTTCTCTTATCTCCTTCCCTTCCTACTTTCCTCTGGGGTAAAATAGATTTCTATACCCAAATGAGTGTATGTTATTTCCTCTTTGAGCCAGTTCTGATTAGAACAAGGTTCATTCACACCTCCTAACATCCTTCATTTTTCCTTCTACTGTAAAACTTTTTCTTGACTCTTTTATGTGAGATAATTTATCCCATTCTGCTTCTCCTTTCGCTTTCTCCCCATACATTTCCTTGTCACCCCTTAATTTTATTTTTTTAGATATCATCCCTTCATATTCAATTCACACCTGTGTCCACTATCTATATATACTCCTTCTAACTGCCCTAACAATGAGATAGTTCTTATCAGTTACTAGTATCATCTTTCCATGTAGGAATGTAAATAGTTTAACCTTATTAAGTCCCATATGATTTACCTTTTCTCTTAACCTTTTCATTCTTCTTTTGAGATTTATATTTGAAAGTTAAAGTTTCTATTCAGCTGTGGTCTTTACATCAAGAATAACTGAAGATCTTCTATTTCATTGAATGTTTATTTTTTTCTCCTGAAGGATTATTCTCAGGTTTTGCTGGGCAGGTAATGCTTGCTTGGAACTTTTTATATGACATTTGGAAGCTATTGAGCATTACCAGATGTATTTTATTGGAACTGTTTGGTACAAGGAACTGGGGGAAGCCTTTGAAAGGACAGTTTTTTAGCCCAGAGATCTTTCCAGACACATAGGCACATATGCTAAATACACCCTCATTGATTTACTTAGAAAGAGAGAGGGGTTCTGCATCAAAAAATATAAAAAGTTCAAAAGGAGAGAGCATTAACTCTTACTCATGAACTGAAACTTGCTTTTTGGAATTTCTAGAAAGAGAAATGCCTTGGGAGTGGGTTTCTGTGATGGAGTTCAGACTCTGGGAACCTCCCCCCCCCCCCAACTCTCCTTAAATCTTTCCACCTGATCTGGGTTCCTGAGGCCATAGGCCTTTCATTATTGCTTTGTCCAGTTGCCTCTGGCTCCTTTCTTCCATCCTTGATTCTATCAAAATATCTATCCCCAAATCTGTTCCCCTTAAACTAGCCTAGCCTTCCCTTCTTTGTTATCTCCCAGTTGCCTCCAGCTATTTCCCACCCTTGATCACATCAAAATCCCACTCTCTTGGTTCTGACCTCTAGGCACCTCAGTCCCATCAGTATCCTCCTCTGACTCCTTAAAACCCTCCCTAAATCCCTCCTCCCATCACCCCAGACTACTAGACTATCTCCCAGATTCTTCCCACAGTCTTTCTGTATATAAGTTCCATCTGGCCTCCATGAAGGTACTCACATTCAATCTAACTCAGATTCTATCTGGCCCACTTGTCAATACAAGCATTATAAAATGGTGAGGCTTCTTAAGAATCAACCCAATACGATGGATCTTAAATAAACTTTGTTTTTCTTTGGTTAAAAGATGGCTTGAATTGAGGTGTTTTGGGGTCCTAAGCACCCCAAACCTCAACATTATGGTTCCCTGACCTCAACCTGGGAATCAAACCCAGGCCATGAATTGTAGCCACCAAACGTTTGTACCCTATCAACTGCACAGACTTTAGTTGCCTTCCTTATCCCTGGAAAAGATGTTAACTTGCACTTTGGAGCTAGAGCATAGACTAGCTTAGAGGATTCTCTGCCTGCTACTTTTGCTTTGTATCTCTTTCCTTGATTTTAGGTGAGCAGTCCTAAGCTGTACATGGCTAGCTTTCTGAAGATGGCAAGACCCCTAGGTCCCTCAGTTGGGGATGACTAGAAGAGGAATTTCCAACATCAGAAAAGCTGGTCACTGATAAGATGGGAAGCTCAAGCCCTAGACTAGTTGACCAGAACTCATGCATAGGAGTTTCCTGAGCCATATTGTATATCTCTTCTTGACTTTATCAATGTGGTAGACCAGCTAGGAACATTGATATGGCCTATTGCACTTAGGAGACCATACAAGGGTGTAATTGCGTAGGAAAAGAGAGCAGCACACAAGGCCCAGCAGTGACATCTCTTCTTCTAGCATAAGATCCCAGTAGTATCCAGCATGGGGAACTATGGCAGCACTCTTACCCAGACATAGGTTTTGGGACAATGGCAGCTCCTAGAGCTCTGTCTTATGCTGGAGGACAGGTGCAGTACTCCGATCATGACAAAATGGTCATGTGGGGAACTGTATCAGTTTCATCAGGGAGCATTTCAACCAGAGCTGAAAAGGATAATGGAGATGGCAGATGTTACCTCATCTCTTTTTTTACCTTGGGTTCTTTGACATTGCTAGTCCAATCCAACCTTGCCTCTCCTCTGTACTTTATGAGTTATTGCATAGTTACTGTGTTAGAAAAAGTACATATTGTCAGAATAAATGTTTTGTTATAAAGAATTATATGCAAAAAAGTGTATTTTCAGCAATCTTTCGTGAAAGATTGCAGTTTTTAGTGGTCATGGGAACCCAATCCCCTATTTCTCATAAATTCAGTGTATCAGCATTCACATTTTTGACTTTTGTTATGTTCCTTAGAATGTTACTCCTGTGAAAGTTGAGGATTAACTGTATTTATGTGTTTCTTAGCCATTTAACATGTGTAATACCATTACCACTTTTTATTAGGTTCTTTTTTTAATATTACTGATTAGTAATGATTTGGAACATTTTTTTCATATAACTCTAAGTAGCCTGGGTATCTTCCCTTGAAAACTGCAACTTCATATCCTTAAGCCATTTATCAGTTGGAGAATGGCAATTATCCTTATAAAGCTGAATGAATTTCTTATATATCTTGGAAGCGAGATATTTATCAGAAAGACTTGCTGTAAGAATTTTTCCCCAGCTAATTGTTTCCTGTTCATTCATAGCTTTATTGTGTTGGTGCAAAACCTTTTAAATTTTTGTTATCAAAATAAGCCATTTTATTGTCTCCCATTTTGTCTTCTCTATTTCTTGTTTCATTAGGAAACTTTTTGCCATTCAGAAATCTGATAGGTAATTTTTTTCCATGTTTCTCTAATTTGTTTATAACGTGACATTTCATATGTAGATCATGTCCCCAGCTGGAAGTTAATTTTGTATAAGTTGGGAATTATTAGTAGAAATCTAATTTCTTTCATACTGCTGTCCAATTTCCTTAGCAGTTTTTCTCAAATAGTGAGTCTTTATCCCAAGCTAGAATCTTTGTTTATCAGATATTAGATACATTCACTTCCATATGTTGTGTACTCACTGTACTCCTCTGATCAATCTGTTAGTGTTTAATATATGTTCATTGATTGACTAACTGACTTATTTTTATCCAGTACCAAAATGTTTCAGTAGTTACTATTTTGCAATGTAGTTTTGCATTGCCAGGTCCCCTTTCTCATTTTTATTTCTCCGGGGATTCTTGTCCCTTTTTTCCACCATATGAATTTTGCTGTTATTTTTTTTAGGTTCTTTAAAGTAATTGTGTGATGGTTTGATTGATGTGGCATTGAGTAAATCAATTAGTTGTGCCGTTTTCATTATATTGGCTTGTCCTACCTGGGAACAATTAATATTTTTCTAATGATTTAATTAGGCTTTTATTTCTGCAAACAGTATTTAGTTATATAGTGCCTGTATCTACTTTGGAAGGTAGACTCACAAGTATTTTATACATTATGAATTATTTTAAATGAAATTGTGCTTTCTCTTCTTTTTTCCTGTTGTTTTATTGGCATTATGGAAAAACTGATAACTTGTGCAGATTTATTTGCTATTCTGCAAATCTGCTGAAATTACCATTTCAATTAAATTTTCGTTGACTCTTTTGGGTTCTTTAAGTATGATGTCATCAGAAAAAAAAGTGATAATTTTGTTTCTTTTCTTACGGCTGTTCTCTGAATTTCTTTTGGAAATAGCCAATACTGTGTAAAATAGAAGTGATAATAAGGGACATTCTTGTTTCACTCCTGAATTTACTGGAAAAGATTCTTGTGTGGCTTACTTACAAATAAGGGTAACATTTATTATATATTACATCTCATTTTTTAGAAAAAAATATTTTTTCCAATTATATGTGAAAACAATTTTTTACATTTATTTTAAAAAATTTTGAGCTACAAATTTTCTCCCTCCCTCTATATTTTCCTCCTTATTGAGAAGGCAAACAGTTTGATATGGGTTATACATGTGCAGTCATGCAAAACACTCAAGAAAAATGAAGTTAATAAAAGTATGCTTTGACCTGCATCCAAACTCCATCAGTTCTTTCTCTGTAAAATAGTATTTTTCATCATGTCTTTTGGAGTTATCTTATATCATTGTACTGCAAAGAATAGCTAAGTCATTCACAGTTGATCATCATATAATGTTGCTATTATGGTATACAGAGTTCCCCTGAGTCTATTCACTTCACTTTCCATCCATTGCTTCAGTTCCTATAAGTTTTTCCAGGTTTTTCTGGAAGTATCTTTCTTGTCATTTCTCATGGCACAGTGGTATTCCATCACAGTCATATAGCATTGTTCAGCTGTTCCCCAATTGATGGGCATCCCCTCAATTTCCAGTATTTGGCAACCATATAAAAAGCTGCTGTGAATATTTTTGTGCATATAAGTCTTTTTCCTTTTTTTCTTTTTCATTTTTAAAAAATATCTGGAGTACAGACTTAGTAGCGATATTGCTGGGTCACAGTATGCGTAGGTTTTTAACGTTTTCCAAATTGCTCTCCAGAATGGTTGGATCAGTTCATAACTCCACCAGCAGTGCATTAGTTATGCTCCTTTTTTGCCTTATTAGCCAGTCTGATATGTGTGAGGTGGTACCTCAGAGGTGTTTTAATTTGTATTTCTCTAATCAGGAGTAATTTAGAACATTTTTTCTTATGACTATAGATAGCTTTGATTTCGTTATCTGAAAACTTCCTGTTCATGTCTTTTGACCATTTATCAATTGGGTATTGATTTGTATTCTTAGAGGTTTAACTCATTTATGAATATATTTGAGAAATGAGACCTTTATCAGAGAAGCTTCCTGTAAAAAAATTTTTATCCCAGTTTTCTGCTCTCCTCCTAATATTTGCTATATTGTTTTTGTTTATCCAAAACCTTTTAAATTTACTGTAATCAAAATTATCTATTTTACATTCCATAATGCACTCTATCTCTTGTTTGGTCACCAATTCCTCTCTTATCCATATATCTGATGGATAAACCATTAGATGCTCCTCTAATATGCTTATAGTATTATACCTTATGTCTAAATTATGTAATCTACTCAGCTGTCCACTTCCGTTTTATGGGTGAGTTCGTTCCTTTCACATTCAATTATGATTATTAATTGTATATTTTCCTCTGTCCTACTTCTTGCCCCTGTTTGTCTTTCTTTTTCCTTCCTTTCACCCTGTCCCTCCTCAAAAGGGTTTTGCTTCTTACTACTACCTCATCCAATCTATCCTCCCATCCTGTCCGCCCCATGAGTCTACCCATACTCCTTCTCTTATCCTCTTCCCCTCCTACTTTCCTATAAGGTACGATAAATTTTGATACCGAACTGAGTGTGTATGTTATTCCCTTTGAGCCACTTCCTTCAAGAAGGTTCAAGCATTTCCTGCCACCACACTCATCTTCCCCTCCTCTGTAAAAGGTCTTCATGCCTCTTTTATGTGAAGTAATTTACCCTCTTTTGCCTGTTTCTTCCAGTGCATCCCTTTTTCACACACTTTAATTTAATTTAATTTTTTTTGATATTATTCCATCAAAGTCAACTCACACCCATACCCTCTGTCTGTGTACACTGCTAATGGCCCTAACAATGAGAAATTTCTTAGGAGTTACAAATGTCATCTTTCCATGTAGGAATGTAAACAGTTTAACTTTATTGAGTTTTTTTCCTTCCTGTTTACTTTTATATTTCTCTTGAGTCTTGTATTTGAAAGTCAGATTTTCTCTTCAGCTCTAGTCTTTTCATCAGGAATGCTTGAAAATTTTCTATTTCATTAAATATCTATTTTCCCCCTGAAGCATTATACTCAGTTTTGTGTGATAGTGGTTCTTGGTTGTAACCCTAGCTTCTTTGCCCTCAAGAATTTCATATTCCAAACCTACCACTCCTTTAATGTGGAAGCTCCTAAATCTTGTGTTATCTTCACTGTGGCTCCACAGTATTTGAACTGTTCTTTCTAGCTGCTTGCAATATTTTCTCCTTGACCTGAAAACCGTGGATATTGGCTATAATATTCCTGAGAGTTTTCGTTTTGTGATCTTTTCCAGAAGGTTGAGTCTTTCAATTTCTATCTTACCCAGTGTTTCTAGACTATGGGCAATTTTCCTTGATAATTTCTTGAAATATGATATCAAGGATCTTTTTTTGATCATGGCTTTCAGATAGTCCAGTAATTCCAGGTGAATTATTTTTCCAGTGAGATAATTCACATTTTCTTCTATTTTTTCATTCTTTTGATTGTTTTGTTTCTTGATGTTTCATAGAGTCATTAGCTCCCACTTGCTCAATTTTGATTTTTAAAATAATTTTTATACCTACTTTTCCATTTGACCAATTCTTCTTTTTTAAGGAGTTTTTTTCTTCAGTGAATTTTTGTACTTTTTAAGATTTAGACAATTATGCTTTTGGGGGAGTTCTCTTTAGTGAATTTTTTGTGCGCCTCTTTTACCCTTTAGCCTACTTTGTTTTTTATTATTTTCTTCAGTATTTTTTATGCCTCCTTCACCAAGTTGTTGACTCTTTGTGTTTTATTTTTATACAGTGAGAGGTAAATAACTTGCCCAGTTATCACATAGTTAGTGTCTGGGGCCACACTTGAGCTTAGGTCCTCTGACTTCAGGGCTGGTACTTTATCTTGTTGAATCTTTCTCATGCTATTCTTGCTTTACTCTAATGACTTTTCCCAATTTTTCCTCTACTTCTTTTCTTTGATTTTAAAAATCCTTTTTAGCTCTTCCAGGACCTGAGTCCAATATATTTTTTCTTTGAGACTTTGTTTGTATTTTGATCTTTCCTGTCACCACAAGTACCTTTCTATGGTTTGATTCTTTTTGTTGCTGTTTCCTCACTTTTCCAGCCTATTTCTTTACTTTTAAATTTATGTTAAATTTGGGCACTGCTGGCATGGAGGGGACACTGTCTCAAACTTCAGGTTTCTCATGCTGCTGTTTTCAGAGGTAGTTCTGAGAGTCCACAAGTTTCAATTTTTCCTAGGTATGATCTAAAAAGACGTGTGGTTACTGCTCTCCTGGCCTGTCTCTTGTCTGAGTGACCATAAGCACTCTTTTTTTGCCCCGGAACCAGAACTGACCAGGTGTCTGCTCCTGCTGGTGTTTCTTCTTGCTCTGGGATGTTGACATGGAACTGCATATGAACAGTATAACAGAATCTTGCTCCCAGTGCCAACCAAGAGTCCCCTGTAATCTCTTTCTGACCAGTTGTCTGCCCTTCTTACCTGAGAGCTGAGAGCTCCAATAGTTACAGTGCTGATTCGGTCTCCCTCCAGGCCTGCTGTTGGCTTGCTGAGGCAAGGCATGTGTTGGACTGCACTCCATTCTCATGTCAATGAGAATTTTCCTTGATAATTTCTTGAAATTAGCGCCTTTCTTGAAAATAGCAGCTTTCCTGCTATTTAGCATTTAAGAAAGATTCATCTAATCTGGTGTTTTCTAGTATATTTAACAAAAATGAGTGTTTTTGTCAAAAAAAAATTTTTCTCTTTTGATGTAATCATAAGAACTTTTAAAAATTCTTACTTATATGGTTAATTAAGTTTGTAGTCTTCCTAATATTAAACCAACTCTACATTCTTTGTATAAATCCAAACAACTCATAGTATGTAATTTTTTTGACATGTCAAAATGCCATTTAGCTTCTACCATTAGCAACATGCCCATTTAGCTTCTTTGTTAATATTTTATTTAAAGTTTTTATGCATGATGTTAATTGGGGATGTTGATAAATAGTTTTTGGATTTTTCTTTTAATTTACCCTGGTTTCTATAATCAAATCCATATCCATGTTATAAAGTGAGTTTGGTAAAATTCCTTGTTGTTTTGCAGAAAAGTTAGGAAGTACTGGAATTAATTGATTTTTGAGTGAATCTATGGCTTGTTCATATTTTCCCCCTCAGAAATCAGGTTATTATAATTCTTTCTTGTTTTCCTAATTTGGATTTTATGTTTATCTATTCATAAAAAATTTTAAAAAATATTTATAAAATAAAATATATTTATAAAAAACTTTTTGTTCTAAATTCTTTTATTCCATCTAGTCCATACCCCATTTTGGAGTTTACTTGGGGTTTTACGTTTTATTTGTTTTGGTTTAGTTTTCTAATATTTTTAGTTGCATTCCCATTTCATTGTTCTGCCCTTCTCTTTTGTCAAGAAAAGTGTCTCTAGATATATATATGGTCACCTAAGGATTTTTGGGGGGGGGGGGTTTGGAAGGAATTGGGATTAAGCAACTTTCCCAGAGTTACACAGCTAGTAAGTGTCTGAGTCTGGGTTTGAACTTAGGTTCTCCTGTCTCCAAGTTTGGTGCTCTATCTCCCATAGCAACCTTGCTGCCCTAAGGTTTTTATTTTTGAAATAAAGTTTTATTGTATCTTAAAATATGAAAATATTCTTAGTTTTCCAGTCATGCAAACCAGATAGATAGGAGATCCCCTCAGATTATGGGTTGCCAATCCTTGTTGTAGGACATGATCAGAAAAAAAAATTTTAAGAAGCTATGCATTTTGGGGCAGCTTGGTGGCAAAGGAGATGGAATGCTGGGCCTACACTGATCTTCCTGAGTTCAAATTTAGCCTCACACACTTTTCAGCTGTGTGCCCCTGGGCAAATTAATCCTGTTTGCCCCAGTTTCCTTATTTGTGAAATGAGCTGGAGAAGGAAATGGTAATCTACTTCAGTATCTTTGCCAGGAAAACCCCAAATGAGGTCACAAAGAGTTGGACATGACTGAAAAATGACTGAACAACAGCATAAAGATGCATCTTTAAAGATGGATAGGTGGTGCTGTGGATGGAGCACTGGGCTAGGCATCAAGAAGTCCTGAGTTCAGATCCAGCCATAGGCACATAGTAGATGAGTGATTCTGAGCAAAGTCACTTAATAAATGTTTGTCTTGGTTTCCTTAACTCTAAAATTGGGATAATAATAGTACTTACCTGTCTCAAAGGTTTGTTGTGATGATTGAATGAGGTAATCATAAACACTATATAAATGATGATCCCTTCCCTATGCATAGCTAAGAAATGTGCATATTTCTGTTTCCATTCATTAATCTCCCAAGATCTGTTTTATCTAATTTTTCAAAAACTCTATTCCAACTTCTTTTTAGTTTTTTTTTTCAGGTGGTTGGGGGACAGGGTGTGTTTAAATTAAAGTCCCTCATTTTTATTTTCATTTCTATTGCCCATTTTTCCCTTGTCAACAATTTAGTTTTTATCTTTAAATGTTTAGAAATTTTTATAGTTTCATTTATATGAAGTATTAAAATGAATTCAGTGTTCACATTGCTTTACTGTTGACTTTTCTGAAATCATAGTTGCTGTTTTTGATTTTTTTTTGTGTGTTTAGTTGAGGTGTAATAGATTTTGCTAGAACCCTTTTTTTAGTGTATAATTTATTTATTTTTTCAGTTCTTAACATTCACTTCCACAAGAATATGAATTCAAAATTTTCTCCCCATCTCTCCCCACCTCCCACCACAGGACAGACAGCATGTACCCCATGCACCCTTTCCTCCAGTCTGTCCTCCCTTCTATTACCCACCCTTCTTCCATCCCCCTTCCCCTCTATTTTCCTCTAGGGCAAAATAGATTTCTATACTCCATTGCCTGTATAGCTTAATTTTCAGTTGCATGCTAAAATTGTTTTTAACATTCATTCTTAGAGCTTTGAGTTCCATATTCTCTCCCTCCCCAGTCACGCTCATTGAGAAAGCAAGCAATTCAATATAGGTCATACATGTGTAACAATGCAAAGCACTTCCATAATATTTATGTTGTGAAAGACTAACCACATTTCCCTCTGTCCTGCCCTCCCCTTCATTTATTTCATTCTCTCCTTTGACCTGTTCTCCCACCATAGTGTTTATTTCTGATTATCCCTTTCCTCAGTTTGCTGTCTCTTCTACTATCTTTCCTGTCCTATCCCCTTCCCCCCTGCCTTCCTGCAGGGTAAAATAGATTTCCATATGCAATTGAGTGTATGTTATTCCCTCCTTAAGCCAAATCCCATGAGAGTAAGGCTCAATTATTTCCTTTCATCTCCCCACTCTTTCCTTCCATTGTAGAAGCTCTTTCTTCCCTCTTGTATGTGAGATGATTTGCTACATTCTGCCTCTCCCTTTCTCTTACTCCTAGTACATTCCATTCAACAGTAAATTTTATTTTCGTAGGTATTCTCCCTTCATATTCAGCTCACCCTGTGCCCTCTGTGCGTGTGTGTGTATATACATATACACTCATAACATATATACATACACACATGTACATATACATACCTACACATGTATATACTTATATACATACCCATGTACACCTACATATGTGTATATATATACATACATATATATGTATGTGTGTGTGTGTATATATATATATATATACACACACACACATATATATATACATATATATATATATACATATGTATATATATTTCCTCTAACTACCCTAATACTGAAAAAGGTCTCATGAGTTACAAATAGCATCTTTCCATGTAGGAATGTAAACACTTCAACTTTAATGAGTTCCTTAAGGTTTCTCTTTCCTTTCTTTACCTTTTGATATTTCTCTTGATTCTTGTATTTGAAAGTCAGATTTTCTATTCGGCTCTGGTCTTTTCAACAAAAATGCTTGGAAGTTCTTGATTTCATTGAAATTCCATTTTTCCTTTGAAGTATTATACTCAGTTTTGCTGGGTAGGTGATTCTTGGTTTTAATCCTAGCTCCTTTGACCTCTGGAATATTATATTTCAAGCCCTGCAATCCCTTACCATAGAAGCTGCTAAATCCTGTGTTATCCTGATTGTATTTTCACAATGTGAGTAGTGTTTCTTTCTGGCTGCTTGTAATATTTTCTCCTTGGCTTGGGAACTCTGGAATTTAGCTACGATATTCCTAGGAGTTTTCCTTTTGAAATTTCTTTCAGGATGTGATCAGTGAATTCTTTCCATTTCTGTTTCACCTTCTGGGTCTAGAATATCAGGGCAGTTTCCCTTGATAATTTCTTGGAAGATGATGTCTAGGCTTTTTTTTTTTTATCATGATTTTCAGGTAGACCAATAATTTTTAAATTTATCTCCCCTATATCTGTTTTCCAGGTCAGTTGTTTTTCCAGTGAGATATTTCACATTGTCATCTATTTTTTCATTCTTTTGGTTTTGTTTTATCATTTTTTGGTTTCTCATAAAGTCATCAGCTTCCATCTGCTCCATTCTAATTTTTAAAGAATTATTTTCTTCAGTGAGTTTTTGAACCTCTTTTTCCATTTGGCCAGTTCTACTTTGTAAGCATTCTTCTATTCATTTTGGACCTCTTTTGCCATTTAGGTTAGTCTGTTTTTAAAGGTATTTTCTTCAGTATTTTTGAGGTCTCCTTTAGCAAGCTGTTAACTTCCTTTTCATGATTTTCTTGTATTGCTCTCATTTCTCTTCCCAATTTTTCCTCTACCTCTCTTAACTTGATTTTCAAAATCCTTTTTGAGCTCTTCCATGGTGTTAAACCATTGCATATTTTTTTGGAGGTTTTGGATGTAGAAACCTTGACTTTGATATCTTCTTCTTGATGGTATGTTTTGTTCTTCCTCATCCAAAAGGATGGATACCTTTTCACCAAGAAAGTAACCCTCTATAATCTTATTTTTTTTTCCCCTTTTTTGGGCATTTTCCCAGCCAATTACTTGACTTTTGAGTCCTTTGTCAAATGGAGGGTATACTCTAGGGACCTGTTAGTTCAGAGTTCCTCCAAGGCAGCACAATCAAGGGAGAGGAGTGTACTCTTCTGGCCTGTGCTGTGGTCTGGGAGCAACCATAAGCACTCTTTTCTGCCCAGGATCTGCAAGTAGGATTCCCTCTCCAGATCCTCCACCAGCTCCACCACACCAGTGCTCCTCCTCACCCCAGGACCACCACTCAGGACTGAGACCCAGACTGACTGCTCAATTCCCCCAAGGTCTTTATGCTGAGGGCTCCAAAAGTGGATGCTGCTCCTGCAGTGGCTGCTCACATAGTGGCTGCTGGAGTCAGGGCTGAGGTCTGACCATGCTCCCTTCTCATCCAAGTGAAAGAGCTTTCTTACTGACCTTTGAAGTTGTCTTTGGCGTTTGTGGATTGAGAAATCTGGGAACCACAGCTGCTGCCCATGATTCTGCACTCTGAAGCCTGCTCCAGTCCTGTCCCTGCCATGTGACCCAGGCTAGGCTGTGCTCCACTCCTTGCCCAGTGTGATTGACCCTTCCTGTCGGCCTTCCAAGGTGTCAGGCTGGAAATCTCTTTCACTCTGTCATTTTGTGGCTTCTGGTGCTCTAGAATTTGTTTAGAGTCAGTTTTTGCAGGTATTTTATGGGCTGTCGGGGAAGAGCTACAGCAAGTCTGTCTTTCTGCTCCGCCATCCTGGCTCTGACCTCCAGTTCTCTAGAACCCTTATTTTAATAGTACTTGGATCTTTTATGGTTCAGGTGTGTTTCTTGTAAACAATATATTGTTAGCTTTTGTGCTGTGATCCATTTTATTAACCTTTTTCATTTTATGGATGAGTTTATTCCATTCACATCCACAGATAAGATAGCTAATTGTTTATTGGCTTTCCTCCTATTCTCTTATATTTTTTTTCTATATGTTCCCCCTCCCCCTCTTGTTTTTTCTAGTTATAACTCTTTTTTTCCACTTTTATCCTTCTTTTCACTGTCTCCTCTGTATAAGGTCTGTTTTGCTTATGACTAATCCCTGCCTGAATCTACCCTCCCTCTTATTCCCCTTTCCTTTTTTTCTTTATGTATTTGTTCTGTCCTATTTTGACAAGTTTAAGTAAAAATGAATTTCAAGTGATGCTTCCTTCCCCCATTCCTATTCCCCAGTAGCAACAATTCTACTTGAACAACTCTGTTATGTTTGCTAACAGGTCCTCATTTTCCTATAATATATATTCCCAATCTTCTTTATTCTTTCAGCATTTTCAAAGCATAAAACTGTTTTTATTGCTTCAGTGTCAGGTGATTACCTATGTTATGCACTGGGATTCTGAAAGAACTATTTCTACATTTCTGCTCTATATTAGAATATGAAGTTTATTCTTATGAAATATTTTCTGATTATTCACTTGTATTTACCTTTTAATTTTTATCTTAGCTCCCATAGTTGTGTTTTCAAAGTTCCTTTTTAGTTGTCTTTATTTCCATCAGGAAGTTTTGAAAATTGTCTTTCACTGAAAGTCCTTCGTTATTTATTATGGTTGAGGTCTGAAGTCCTTCACTTTCACCCATAATGAGATCGTCCACATAATAATATTTAAGGAGCAGTGAGTTTAGTAATTGTGTTATTTAATGGTGGGGTGGAGCTGAGCTATATTGTTTCCTTCTGCTCCCATTTTGATCATACACAAAATATTTGCAAAAATTGACACAGAAAACACTGTACCAGACTCCTTTTATGATTCAAATATAGTCGTAATAACTAAACCAGGAAAATAAAAAGCACCAGAGAATTATAGATGAATATATTAATCAATATCAATTCAATAAAATTAAATAAAATTCAACTTCCAGTGCCAAGATGGCTGAGTGAAGAAGGATCTCCCAGGAGCCCTCCCATATTCCCCTTCAAACAACTTGAAATCCACCTGAGAACTGATCTAGGAGCAGGGAAGCAGCTTACCATAACCTCAGGAAAGGTCTGTCTCACTGGAGTAAGAGGGAAGCAAGGTCCAAGGCTTCCAGGCTTATAGCAGGGGACCTGCCTCAAAGTTCTTAGCCCTGGGCAGTCCACCAGTGAGGCGCCAGCAACCTCCTAGGCAAGCCAGCAATCTGTGCAGCACAGCAAGGCCCCCACCCCAGCAGTCCCACCTCCAGCGCAGACTACCAGGTAGGCCTCAAACCCACTGCTAACCAATAGAGAGATTCCACCCCTCAGGTCTAGCCAAAGCCAGGCACCCCAGAGCCCTTGAGCAAAGAACTCCTATTTCTGTAGCAACCCAGGAGCAAGTTCCCACCACTGGTCAGGCCAGGAACAAAACCTCACAATCAGGGAAGGCCAGCAGGCAGACCCCAACCACAAGACAGCAGGTAGAACTGCTTCCAATGCAAGCCAGTACCTAGCCCCTGAATCCCAGTGAAAGCCAGCAGCAAGATCCTGAGCCCAAGCAAAAAATTTTGGGCCATTGCAGGACTAAAACCAAAATGTCACATAAAAATACCAAGTCGCAAAACAGGCAGAAAAAAGGAGCAAAAAATTAAAAAGAGAGTTACCATGGTGATAGGGAGGAGCAAGGCACAAACTTAGAAGAGGACAGCAGTGTTAAAATTACTACGTGTGAAGCCTCAAAGAAAAATGTAATTTAGTCTCAGGCCCAAAAAAGAACTCCTGGAAGAGCTTAAAAAGGATTTTTAAAAGCAAATTAGAGAAGTGGAAGAAAAAAATGAGAGTAATGCAAGAGAATCATAAAAAAGAGTCAATATCATGGAAAAAAAGATGTCCAAAAATTTACCACAGGCAGTAACTCCCAAAAAATAGAATTGGCTAAATGGAAAAGGAAGCATTAAGGAAATAATTTTTTAAAAATTAGAATTGGGCTAATGGGAGCTAAAGACTCCATGAGACCTCAAGCTACAATAAAGTAAAATTTTTTAAAAAATAGAAGAAAATGTGAAATTTCTCATTGGGAAAACAACTGACCTGGAAAATAAATCCAGTAGAGATCATTTAAGAATTATTGGACTACCTGGAAGCCATGATCAAAAAGATAAAAGCCTGAACATCTTTTAAGAACTTACCAAGGAAAACTCCCTTATATCCTAGGGTACAATGGAAATTGAAAGAATTCACCAAAGAAAAAAGAAAGAGATCTCAAAATGAAAACTCCCAGGAACATCATAACCAAATTCCAGAGTTCCCAGTTTAAGGAGAAAATACTCCAAGCAGCCAAAAAGAAACAATTCAGATATTGTGCAGCTACAGTCAGGATTGCACAGGGTTTGACAGCTTCCACATTAAAAAAACAAAAAACAAAAAACACAGAAAAACAGATGGCTTGGAATATGATATTCCAAAAGGTAGAGGAGCTAGCATTACAACCAAGAATCAGCTACCAAGCAAAACTGCGTATAATCCTTCAGGAGGAAAAAAACAAATATTTAATGAAATAGAAGACTTTCAGTCATTCTTAATTACATGACCAGCACTGAATAAAAAAAAATGATCTTCAAATACAGGACTCAAGAATAAAAAAGTGAACAGGCAAGAAAAAAAAGAGAGATTCAATAAAGTTAAACTTTATATTCCTCCATGGCAAGAAAATATCTATAACTCTTAAGAACTTTGTCATTATAGGACAATTAGAAGGAGTATAGAGGGTGTGAGTTGACTATGATGACATATCCAAAAAGACAAAACTAAGGGGTGAGAAAGAAGATTGCACTGAAAGAAGGAGGGGAAGCTAGAATGGGGTAAACTATCTCACAGAAAAGAGGCATGAAAGAACTATTATAAAGGAGGGGAAAATTTGGGGGTGGGTGAAGGGCAACGCTTAAAATTTACTCATCAGAATTGGTTTAAAGAGTGAATAACATACACACTCAGCTGGATACAGAAATCCATCTTACCCTATGAGGAAGTAAAAAGGGATGGGAATAATCAGGCAGGCACAGGAGCTATAGAAGGGAGGGCTGATTAAGGGAGGTGATGGTCAGAAATCCAACACTTGTGAGGAGGGAAAGGGGAAAATAGCAAGGAGGGAGATACACAAATAATTATCATAACTATAAATGTGAATGAGATGCAAAAGCAAAAATAGATCCAATTAAAAGAGATAAGGAAGGAAAGTATATCTTGTGAAAAGATACCATAGACATTGAAGTCATAGCAATACTAAACATGTGAACCAAATGGTACAGCATCTAAATTTCCAAAGAAGTTCAGTGAGTTCAAAGAGGAAATAGTCCATAAAACTATACTAGAAGGGGACCTCAATTTTCCCCTCTCAGAACTAACTGAATCAGGTGTGGGAACCTGTGGCCTCAAGGCTATGTGCAGCCTTCTAGGTCCTTGGGAGCAGCCTTTTTTGACTGAGTCATAAGTTTTACGGAACAAATCCTTTCATTAAGGGGATTTGTTCTGTAAAGATTGGATTCAGTTAAAGGATCACACTTGAGGACTTAGAGGGTCACGTTACCTTGTGACAGCAGGTTCCCTACCCCTGAAGTAAATCAAACCCAAAAATAAACAAAAAAGTTGGGGATGGGGAGTGAACAAAATTCTGGAAAAGTTGGGTGTGATAGATCTTTGGAGAAAAGTGAATGGGAATAGAAATAAATATACCATTTTTGCAGCAGTACATGACTCCTGCACAAAAACTGACCATATATTAGGACATAAAAACCTATGACCAAATGCAGAAAAGCAGAAATAATAAATATACTCTTTTCAGATCATAATTCAATAAAAATTACATTCAATAATAGACAACAGATAATGGAATAAAAATCAATTGGAAACTAAATAATCTGATCCAAAAAAAAAAGTGGATGAGAGGACAAATCATAGAAATATTCAATAATTTGATGAAAGAAAATGACAACTATGGAACAACACATCAAAATTTATGGGATTCAGCCAATGTCTCCAGTTCTTGGACTTATCCTTTCCAAGCTAAATATTCGCATTCATCAAAAGTGCCGCCCCCATGGCGTGAACAGTTTGTTGCTAACTTAGAGGGAAAGTTGAGCCAACACACAGATGGCAACAGTGGAGCAGAAAAGCAGTGGGCAGCTTTCAGAGATTTGATGTACAGCACTGTGTTTGCTCATCTGGGTCAGAACACTCTCAAATACCAAGACTGGTTTGATGAAAATAATGGGGAAATTCGGAAGCTGCTAAGGGAAAAACAAGAACTCCACAAGATTTATCAGCAGGATAGTTCATCCATCTTTAAGAAGGCAGCATTTAATTCCATCAAAAGTAAAGTACAAGCAAAGCTCAGAGAGAAGCAAGATTCCTGGCTCAGTAAGAAGGCAGATGAAATTCAATTTTATGCTGAGAGTAACAATCCAAGGCACTTTTATGATTCCCTGAAAGCTCTTTAAGGACCAAAAACCTATGGTCCATCACAACTACTCAGTGCTGATGGAGCCACATTGATTAGTGATAAAGACATGATCCTAGAGAGATGGGCTGAACACTTTCATAGTGTTTTCAACAGACCATCATCCATCAGTGCTGAGGCCATTGACCATTTACCTCAGGTTGAAGTCAATCCCTCCTTAGCTGAACTTCCAACTGAAGAAGAGATTTTGAGGGCCATTAGGCTCCTTTCATGTGGCAAAGCACCTGGTGCTGATTCTATTCCAACTGAGATTTACAAGGTAGGGGGACCGTTGCTCATACAAAAGCTGACTGAAATTTTCCAGGTTATATGGCATGAGGAGGTTATCGTCCAGGAGTTCAAAGATTCCTCCATTGTCCATCTCTGTAAAGGTAAAGGGAATATATTGTCCTGTGACCATCACAAGGAGGTCTCTCTCTTAGTCGTTGCTGGCAAGATTCATGCTAGCTCCTTAGTAGGCTGATCCTTCACCTGGAAGATGGTCACATACGTGAGTGAGCCAATGTGGCTTCAGAAAGGGCTGAGGAACAGTTGATATGGTGTTTGCTGCCCAACAACTCCAGGAGAAATGTCAGGAGCAGAACAGAGGTCTGTACACAACATTTGTAGATCTGACCAAGCAAGACCTTTGAGACTGTTAGTCATGAGGGCTTACGGAAAATTATGTCAAAATTTGGTTTCCCAGAGAAGTTCATCAGCCTTGTACATCAATTTCATGATGGCATGTTTGCCTGGGTTCTGGATAGTGAACAATGCTCTTGTGCCTTCCCAGTCACCAGTGGAGTGAAACAGGGCTGTGTGCTTGCTCCCAAGCTTTTTAGCATGATGTTTTCAGCCATGTTGTCAAATGCTTTCATTGAGGATGAACACAGCATCAAGGTCAACTACCATACTGATGGTAAGTTCTTCATTTTGGAAAGGCAACAAGCCAAGAACAAAGAGGAGGAGTGTTGGTGCATGATTCTCTGTTTGCAGATGCTTGTGCACTCAATGCAGCCTCTGAAGCTGAGATACAACAAAATAGCTTGTGCTAATTTTGACCTAATAATTAACACCAAGAAAACAGAGGTGCTCCATCAGCCACCATCACACTATCCACACATGGGACCATTGATTCCAACAAATAGGGAAGTTTTGAATGCTGTGGATAAGTTCATTTACCTTGGTAGTGTACTTTCCAGGGCTGAACACATTGACTACCAGGTTGACGCATGCATTGCCAGAGCTAGCTGAGTGTTTGGGAAGCTCCAAAGAAAAGTATGGGAGAGAAGAGGTGTTAGACTAACTACCAAACTGAAGGTCTACAGAGCTGCTGTGCCGACCTCATTGTTGTATGCCTGTGAAACATGGGCAGTCTACCAGTGCCATGCCAGAAAACTGAATCATTTCCATTTGAACTGTCTTAGAATTGTGAAGGTCACCTGGCAGGATAAAGTACCAGACACTCTGGTCCTTGCTCGAACTATACTGCCAAGAATTCAACTATGCTTCAGAGAGTACAGCTCTGATGGGCTGGCCACATTGTTCAAATGCAAAATGTACACCTGCCAAAAAGACTGTTTTATGGAGAACTCACATGGGGCAGGCAATCACATGTTGGTCAGAAGAAGCGGTACAAGGATACTCTCAAGGTCTCTTTCAAGAACTTTGGATTTGATTGTGTGACATGGGAGACACTGACACAGGACTGCTCAGCATGGTGTGCCCACATCAGAAAGTGTGCTGTGCTCTTTGAGTGAAGCAGAATTGAGACAGCACAAAGTAAATGTAGTATGTACAGATTTGTAGTATCCTCCCCAAATGTCTGTGCCTAATCTGTGGTAGAGCATTCTGACCTTGTATTGGTCTGAACAGCCGCAGTCATACACTCTGAAACTTCACTTTATCATGGTGATGTCATTTTGGTCCTTTTTGAGAACGAAGGACAACAACCACATCAATAAAATGGAAAGAGCAGATTAATGAATTGGACATGCAACTAAAAAAAGACAGACTAGAAAAAGAGCAAATTAAAAATCCCTAAATACCAAATTGGAAATCTTGAAAGATCAAAGGAGAAATTAATGAAATTTAGAGTAAGAAAATCATTAAAGTAATAAATAGAAGCTGGTTTCATGACGTAGACAAACAATTTGTTAGTTTGATTTTAAAAAGCAAAGAAGAAAACCAAATTACAAGTATCAAAAATGAAAGGGGTGAATTCACTGCCAGTGAAGAGGAAATTAAAACAATTATTAGGAGCTACCCAATTATATGCCAATATATCTAATAACCTAAGCAAAATGTATGAATATCTACAAAAATATAAATTACCTGGATTAACAGAAGAAGAAATAAAATACTTAACCCAGTCTTAGAAATTGAACAAGCCATCAGTGAACTTCCTAATAAAAAAGTCCCTGGGCTAGATGGATTCACAAATGAATTCTACCAAACATTTAATGAACACTTGATCACAATACTATATAAACTATTTGGGAAAAATAGCGTAAAAAGGAGTCCTACCAAATTCCTTTTATGACATCAATATGTTGTTGGTACCTAAAGTGGGAGGAGGCAAAACAGGAAGAAAATTATAGACCAATTTCCCTAATGAATATTGATGCAAAAATTTTAATTAAAATACTAGCAAGGAGATTACAGCAATATATCACAAGAGTCATGCACTATGATTTATACCAGGAATGCTGGGCCATTTCAGTATTAGGAAAACTGTATAAAATAACTCATGTGGAAATGTTTTACCTATACCTCAGATGTATAACCTATATCTGATTGCTTCCCCTCTCAGCAAAGAGGAAAAGGAGGGAGGGAGCGAGCAAAAGAATTTTGAATTCAAAACTTTTTTTATGTTAAAAAAATGAATCTATAATTGGGGAAAAATATATATTATATATAATTGAAATTCTATCAGACTACTGCAGCAAATTCAAATCATTCATTATGGTCAAGTCTACATTCTATCAGGTCTGCAAAAATATTTCAACAATAGGAAAACAACAATCATGATTTTAACCATCCCACACTACATGATTATCTCCACTTGTGTGGAAAGAGCCTTTGATAAAATATGTCACTTATGCTGACAAAATGAAACAAACAAAAAACCCATAAAAATATCAACTTTGGGGACTTCTTTAATATCATAAAAAGTATCTATCTAGAACAAATAGCAAACATAGTATATGATAAGAATACACTAGTAACTTTACTAAAAATATATAAGTAAATTAGAGATTCCCTTGTTCCCCTTTTCTTTAATGTAATTCTGGAAATGTTAGCAACAAGGTGAGATATTAAAACACAAAGATAGTTAAATAGGATAAAAGTATCCCTGTTTGCTTAGACAAAATGTACTAATTGAGAGAATTAGTAACTTCATCAGAGTTGCAAGCTACAAAATAAACACTCAGAAGTCAATAGTATTTCTGTAAAATAATAACAAAATCCAAGAGACAATAATAAAAGAGATGTCTTATTCCACATAAGTAGAAAGTATATAAAATAGGTAGCTTGTCTACCAACACATACAGAATATTTGTGTAGCTTCAATTACAAAGTGCTGCTTAATGAAATTTAAATCACCTTAAATAGCTGAAGGA
Organism: Notamacropus eugenii; assembly: GCF_028372415.1. NCBI lineage: Eukaryota > Metazoa > Chordata > Mammalia > Diprotodontia > Macropodidae > Notamacropus > Notamacropus eugenii. The sequence goes on along the minus strand of NC_092872.1, from coordinate 108,886,637 downwards.
ATAATCAGTATTCATGGCTGGGTCTTGCCAATATAATAAAAAGAATAATACTGCCAAAGTTAATTTGCTGATTTAGTGGCATACTGCTTAAATTATTGAAAGGATATTTTATGTAATTTAAAAAATTCATTTGATAAGACAAAAGTTCTAGAATGTTAAGGGTAGTAAAATGAGCTAGGACTGAAAGGGAAATAACACTCAGGCTTTAACCTTCAAACAGCAGTCATCATTTTGCTATGTGTTTATTAAAAATTTGGTTTTTGTTTTTTAAAAACAAAATATTTATTTTTAAAAAATTTAGCAAGGTAGAAATTGGAAACAATTAGAACGCAAAAAGCCGATGTTCAATAAATCAGAAAGCACAAATTACTGAGAAAAGAACTATTTGTTAAAAAATTGCTGGGAACTTGCAAGCAATCTGACAGAAAATAGGCATAGACCAATAGCTTTTGACATATGTTGACAGTTGTGACCATTATTATATTCTAAAAGAGGGCTTTATATGAAACTGTAAATCTATTATGTGCTGTTCATTTTTTAAAGCATTTTAGAAAGTGAACATGATAATTCTCTCTTAACTAAAAGTCTTACATTTGCCTTTAGTCCCATCCACTCCTATTTTCTCCAGCAGATTACACCTACAATCATCTCTTCTCTCTTTAATCTTTATTCCTTCCTACTTATTGATTCTCATCCTGCTGTTTACGCAGGTTTCTCCATTATTAAATTACCTTCTCTAGACCGTACCATCCTCTCAGTCCATGTCCTATATTCTTTTTCTTTTCTCAATCAAACTGTTAGAAAAAGTCATTCATACTCATTGCTTCCACTTTCTGCGGACCTTTTGCGCTATGCCATCTTATCTCACCACTTGATGAAAACTGCCATCTCTCGGATTACCACTGAACGCTTTATTTCCAAATCTGATGGCTTTTTCTTAGTGTTCTTCTTTATTGACTTCTCTGTATATATTTTTCCTCATACACAACTGCTGGTAACTCCTCCTTCACCTTGTATCTCTTTTTTTAACATACGTAAATATGTTCTATATTTTGTTTCCAACTTTGCACATAAGCTCTTTGAGGGCAAAGACTCACTTTTGTCTTTGTATCCCCAGTGCCTAGCATAGGGTCCGGCACATAGGTGTTTAATAAATTACTTTTTGATTGATTGGAAGAATATTGTTGGAAAATTTTGTTTTAGAAAAGGGGGACACGTAGGGACAAATCTGCCAAGGTCCCTCTCTTTTTCTTATTTTTTTGTGAACCCAGGAAATTTTCTGTTTTCACTATTTGTCCAGTATATGCACAGAGGAATTAGTTTTATAATGTCATTTCTACTTCGTATAATTTTCTTGACCTTCATGTACTTGGTTTTTTACAAACCTCTCATGTTTTCATGACATTGCTTTCTCTTTATTCTTATTCTACTTGTCTGACTACTTATTCTAAGTATCTTTGGCTGTATCATTATCGATGTCCCATGCCGTAATTATGAAATTATCCCAACATTGTATCCTTCTTATCTTTCTCTTTAATGCACTGTGCAGGTGGAAAACTGATTTACTGTTACATAAATTAGTTACATACCATTTACTAGTGTGATAGAAACACTAATTCGACTTATATTTCTCAATGCTAGCAGTCAAGCTTTATTAGTCAAACGTATTAGACAATACAGACGCTAACCACCCCCCCAATCCCCCTCTCCCCACCCCCTTCAGGAACAAGCCATCAGCTTGATTTCCCAGGGCTTCCCAAGAAGCATGTCTTGTGTCAACATTCAACAGTTTCCTCTCTGCCCAGTCTGAGGTCATATGTTTCCCTCTGGGGTAGTTGCCTGGCAAGTGGGCAAATCAGCACTGCCCTCAGTCATAGAGGATGGGGGAAAAGGAAGAGAAGTTTGAGTCTCAAGTGTGGAGGAACATAGGATGTAGTCTCATTCTTGACTCAAAAGTAAAACTAAAAGCTAGGGGCCTTCTGTGGGTTTTTTATATTTCTAGTTATGGCTGCTATGGTTATACCCAAGTTCTGATTAGTAGCCAGTGATCTATTTTGTCTACCAATTAATTTGATTGCTACTAATAAGGTAGTAAACAGCTCCTCAAGAAGAAGAAAAAAAGGAATTAATGAAGGCAAACATAGCTTATTTCCTTGGATCTAATTTATATGGTTGTGAGGATTTTGAGATTGAAAGCTGAGAATCCTTGATAACCAGGACTTTCCTATTACTAAAAGGCATTTGTACGTAGTCTCTCTGTGTCATATGACAGGTGTGAGTACTTTTGATTTCTTAAACTAAGTCAGGTGGGTTTACCTCATTCACTTGAAAAAGCCTTGATTTAAGGCAGAAGAGAAATCAGAAGAGAACCTAGGGATTTAAAAGATGGAAATTGATAAGAGAACCTGCTTATAGAAGCAAGAGATCAGAAGCAATGAAGTTGGGAAGATGGCAAGCTTAGCCTGGCTGAGACCAAGTAACTAGTCAGATAAACTCCTCTTGATGTGAGGGGCAAAGGCTCTGATATGGGGAGCTGATCAGGGCAAAAAATGATCTTTTGTTTTTCAAGAGTTGACTGGGGAAAGGCTGCCTTACTCTTCATCTGTGAGAGAGGAGAAACCTCTCGCTGGCCTACTTTGCTCTTTGCTTGTCTTTTATGGAACAAAAAGGAAAACAAAGCCAGAGAATGGACCTGAGTAGCACAGATTGCAGGCATATAGGAACTACTTTTCTAAAAGTGCTTAACACAGAATTTTGGTGACTTGAATATCAGAGAAGTAGCTTTATCACACTGGAGAGACCCAGAAGAGGGGCATTTCCACCAAGTAGGTGACTTAGTCTGTTCCCTAAATGGACCAAGGACATCAAGCTTTGAAGCCTAGAGTTCTGAGTTGACCAGTGCATATAAATTTTCCTACTTAATGTGCCTCACTTCTAGATTTCTGTAATTTGTACCCATTCCTCCCCATTAGGTGATATATGCATTCATGGAAGAATGTAACCCAACATACCAGATTTTTGAGTGGACTGTTATGTTATCATCACTTTGTATTCTGATAGTATTTCATGTTCTTGGCTGGTTTGTTTAAATGAGAAGCACACTGATCAGTGCTCATGAACTAGAGTTCTAAGTAGTAGATGTATATGTCCCACATACCAGGGTTACCCCTAGGATCCTGAGAGTGAATTGTAGCAACATTTCTGTCTTTGAGGAATTGTAATCTACTAATATGGGTGCAGGTGGGGTGAGCCTAAGTCTAGGAAGAGAAAGAGCCTAGAGAGAGAAGGTTGACCTGGGCAAATCTGGTGATAGCAACAGTTTTACCACAGCAGTAATTATGATAGGAAGCAATAAACTTTGCTTTATCTTGCAATAAAATAAGGCCTATTTTTGAAAACTACTTCATTATTTTGTAGCTTTTTTTTTTTCCCAAAGCAAAACAATCTGAATGGCTGTGGCATGAAAGGGCTCTATTGAAGCGACTATAATAAAGGAAGAACTATAGTATTATGGTTAGAAAATATTTATGCTTTAAAATGATAAGTTTCAAATACACCTAAAATCCTATTATGATCAACATTTTAAAATATTTTAAATATTATGATAATTAGTTATTTTCTGGTGTTCTAAAGTAAACGGTTCTATAAATTGTTTTATATTTGACTTTTTCTCCTCTAGGAAAAGGAAGAATTAATTGAAGAATGGCAGCCAGAACCTCTTGTTCCTCCTGTTTCAAAAGACCATCCTGCTCTTAATTACAACATTGTTTCAGGGTAAATACAGTTTCCCTACTCTAGAGGATTTAAAAATCTCAATTTAATTGCGGTATTTGTTGGAATTTATAATGTTCCTTTCCTATGTAGAAATTCATCTTAAAAGTTGTATTAGTTAGCTTCTGGATCCTATGGAAAGGAGAATCTTTGGTTTGTTTTCTTTGTATAGTTTCCAGTGTGTTTATCATCTGCTATCACATATTCCTTTGGTATATTATATTTAGAAACAATTTTGGATTATAATTCTTGTAGCATAGAAGTTGACACAATCAGTTTTCTTGGGTGTTTTTGTAGAATGAAGGGAATGTAAAAAAATGAAGTGGAAGTGAAAATTAGGAAAGTAAAGTTAGGTCCTGGGTTAGGGGCTGCAGAATGTAGAAACAGGATGTGGCAGCCTGATATATTACCAACTCATATGACATGCATTTTGAAAAAGAAGCAGGTGAAATGTGGAAGTTATAAACTGATATTAATTTGTGGAAAAAGTAATTGAGAGAAAGAAATGTTTACACTTATATAAATACTCCTGAATCTTCTTTCATAATCCAGGTAAAGGTGTTAAGATGTTCAAATATTACTTTTTACTACTTAGCCCCTTCTGGTCTCATTCGATTGTCCTATCTCTCTCTCCAGATGAAAGATATCTAGTTACTCCATGAATATTATTCTTTTGGTAAGAGTCTTAGGAAGGCCCTTGAGACAAAAACAAACCAAAAAAAGTATGAGTCTCTTGAAAATAAAAAGCTTAACCTGCTGCAGCAGTATTCAGATATGTGCTTCCTTTTCTATAATAATTTCCCATGCTTGCTTTCTGGATTCCCTGAAATGAAATTGTTGGTTTTAGAAAATGAAATTATCCTTCCCCTCTTTCTCTGAGTTTGCTTAACTATTCATTTATTTATTTTTGGAGATTTTTTTTTTTTTTAGCTTTAAACTTAAATACAAAATGAGAAAAGAAAAGAAATTGCCATGTACCCAGCAGACCATAAGAGAGAACTCATTACAAAGCAATACATTTCCTTTTCCAGAAAGCCCATGTAATAAACGATCCATTGTTTTCAGAGCTGACCAGCTGTTCTTTGCTTCTTGTTGGTCTTCTTTTGTTCTCTGCTGTGCATTTATTACTTGATTTTTCTCTCCCCCCACCCACCCCCTACCCTAAAGAAGGCTACAAGTAAGTATGGATATTTATATCTGTACATGTACATAGATATTTATATACATAAATACACATGTACGCTCATACACACATATATAAAACCATATTATGTGTATCATCTGTTTCTCTAAAGGTACATAGCATTTTCCTTCATAAGTCCAAGTCTTACCATGTTCTTCTGTCAATCAACTCATTATTTCCCACACCACAGCAGTATTCCAACACAGGCATATCCTATCTGAAAGACTGTCTATGAAGGTTTTTTTCCTCAGTTTTCTACACTCCTTCTGTTCTTAGCTACATAGGTTTTATTTATACAAGAAAATTTTCATTTGAAATAATCAGAATTGTCCTTTTTACATTTCAACAATGCACTAGCCTCATAATATAGTTTAATGTCTGATACTGCTGAATCTACTTCCTTTACATCTTTTCCTCTGGTTTCTTTGAAATTCCTGACCTTTTGTTCTTCCAAATGGACTTTGTTATTATTTTTTCTAACTCAGTAAAATAATTTTTAATAATTTAATTGGGATAACATTGAATAAATAGGTGAAATTGTCATTTAAAAAATTATGCTGGCTTTACTCACCTGTGAACAATAAATATCCCTACAGTTATTTAGATCTGAGTTTATTTGTATAAAAAGTATTTCATATTTATGTTCATATAGTTCTTGTGACTATTTTGACAGGTATATGCCCAAGTATTTTATATTGTCTAGGTATTTTAAATGGTCTAATACAGTATTGAGCAATACTGACGCATAGTGTAGTGTCTCTGTTTTACACTTTTGGTTAAATCTATTCTAACTTTAACTTTGTCTGAGATCATGATTACTATTCCTGCTTTCTTTAATCTACTAAATTCTACTCCTGCCCAATTATATCTTTGTGCATATCTCTCATTTTTATAGTGTTTCCTAAAAGCAACAGGTTGCTGAATTCACATTTTTAACCTGCTATCCATTTCCATTTTATGGTTAAATTCATCTCATTCACATTCTGACCTACAATTACTTCTATATTTTTCTCCTTCCTATTTTTCCTCACTACCCTTCTCACTCTCTTTACCCTATTCCTCCTCATTCCTCTGCTTTACTTCTATGTGCTACTTTGCCCTCTTAGTCCTTAACTTATCCACCTGTCTCAGAGTCCCTCCCTTATCCTCTCCCCCAACCCTCTACCTTTGCCATCTTATTTCTTTCTGAATTTAGAAGACTTTTATACATGTATATGATGTGTGTATATATATATATGTATAGTTCCCTCTTTAACTCAAACTTCTGTATCAGTTTTTCCTTTTATGCTTCATTTTTATCTCTTCCTTTTCAGTTTTAATTTTTTAGCATCACCCAATCCTACTCAGCTCAGCCCATGCCTTTCTTTCAAACTACCTAAATAGTTATGACAGTCCTAAGAGAACTGCTAATATTTTCACATATGCAAGTAAACAATTTGACCTTCTTGAGTTTCCTATAATTAGTCTTTAATGCTTACCTTATATTTCTCCTGGATGTTATATGTCAAATTTTCCTGTAAGTTCTGGGGGTCTTGTTACAGAAACCTGAAAGTCTTTCATTTCATTAAATGTCCATTTTTTTTTCCATTTAGAGTTATACTCAGCTTTGCTGGACAAATAACCCCAGCTCTTTTGCTCAGTGGAATAAAGTATTCCAAGACCTAAAGTCCTTCAAAGTAGTAGCTGCCAGGTCTTGTGTAGCTCCATGATATTTAAATTATTTTTTTCTTGTTGCTTCCAATATTTTCTCCTTAATCTGGGAGCTTTGAAACTTGGTTATGATATTCCTATAAGTTTTCCTCCTGTGATCTTTTTCAGGTGGTGATTGGTGGATTTTTTTCTGTTTCTACTTTGCCTTCTTGTTCTAGGACTTTGGGGCAATTTTCTTTGACAATTTCTTGTAATGTTGTATCAAGATTCTTTTTTTTTTTAATCATAATTTTCAGGTAGTCCATCTATTCTTATATTATTTCTACTTGACCTGTTCTCCAGATCAGTTGTTTTTTTTCTGATGAGATGTTTCACTTTATCTTCTTTTTTTTATTCTTTTGATTTTGTTTTATGATTTCTTAGTGTCTTAGAATGTCTTTGCCCAATTCTAGTTTTCAAGGAATTGTTTTCTTAAGTTTTTGATTCTCTATTTTCAGTTGGTTGACATAATAGTCTTGATTTTCTTGGATTGTGCTTTTGTTTTTTATTTTTCCTCAATCTCTCTTATTTGATTTTTAAAGTCCATTTTAAGTTCTTCCAAGAATTTTTTGTTCTTGGGACCATTTGATGTTTTTCATTGAAAAAGGAATGGCTTTTTTAGCTCTATTATCTTTCTCTGACTGTGAACCCAGATCTTCTCTGTACCATAGTAAATATCTATGGTTGGGTTCTTTCTCCTCTGCTTACTCATTTTTCTTCATTCATTTAATGTTTGATTTTGTTTTTAGCAGCTGTTAGTATAATCAAGTTATAGTCCCAAGGTATAGGGAATAGTGCCCCAAGACTCTTTTCTGAGGCCTTCAACCCTGAGCTCTTCTCACCATGGCTAGGGTTCCCAGCCACACTGTACCACAGATGATCTTACTCTCTTTGGTCCCTACAGCTCTCTCTCTCTGCCCCAGAACTGAAACAGGGCACTCTTCCTGCAAGTACCTGCAGCCAGCAGAGTCCCCCTTTCCCCTTCACTAGGTTTGTGCTAGCTCCTTCTTCCTCCAGTCACAGCCTGGGATGCATCTGATCAGCACAGCTGTGCTTGGAGTCTCTTTAACAGTGGACAGTGGACAGTGGGAAGATCCTTCAGTCTTTTCTTACTCAGCTGTCAGACCCCCACACTGTCTGGGAGATGAAAGGGTCTAAGGCCTTGGCTGTCACTCAACCCAGATTTCCCCAGGGCTTGTTTGTTGATTCAGCAGGGTTGATGTATGACTTTCACTCAGGACAAACTTCCAGGATATTTGGGGGGGTCTTCTCAAACTGTCTTAGGAAAACGACTGTTTAACCCTGTTTTTACTTCTGCTGCTCCGAGTGATGTTCTGTTTTTGTTTTTGTGGAGGAAATTTGAAGAGCCATCTTCCCACAATCTTCTCCCTTAATTGTTTATTTTGAAAAACTACCTAACTCCTCAGAAACATGGTGCTTCTTTCAATTTATTCTTGCTTTGGTTTTGTTTTGTTTTGTTTTGATCTATTTCCCTTCTATTGATAATCTTTACAAATTTTTTTCAAAACTACGGAAGTACTTTGTTTCTTCCTCAAGTTGCATTTAAAGCTGCTGCAAACAATTTACCCATCTTAGTATGCTCTTTTTCCTTTCCTTTTTTCAGAACAATGAAACATAGGAACATTACCTGTATTACACTTAAAAAATAGTAAACTGTTCATTGAGTAAGGCTCAAAGAATGTATATATTTGAAATTTGTAATGACCTTTCCATGTGATGTTTTGATTGTTAAGATATAGGAAATACGTGAAGTACTTATGGTATTGTATTAATGAACAAATGAGATAATATAAAGCTCTATTTAAATGTCTGATATTCTTGTTTTTGTTATGTGGGAGGAATTAAAAATCAGTATGCAGATGGAACACAGTAGAAAAGGTGATATCTCTCTCTAAATTGAGTGGTTATTTTTGGTGTCCCTAAAATATAGATTTATATTTTAAAAATTATTTTTCTTTTTTTTCTTAGACTTCCAGGCCACAAAATTGTGGTGAATGGAAAGGAATGTATAAACTTTGCTTCATTTAATTTTCTTGGACTCTTGGATAATCCTAGGGTAAAGGTAAATAATTTACTGATAACACTGTTGACTTCTGAGATGAGCCACAATTAATATCTCTTGAGTATCATTTTCCTTGTATATAAAATGAACAGGCTGAACTAAATAGTTGTTTCTGACATACATTTCAACCAGAAATCTATGCTTCTATCACATACTGACCCTGTGATTGGTCAGTGTTTTTCCAGTTGTTATTTAGTTTATATTTTGTTAGTGTAGTATAGTTATTTTACTAAGCTTTATTTCATTGGCTTACTTAGACTCACTACAGTGCAAAAAAAAAAAAAGCACTCGATTTGTTGTCAGAGGGTCTGGATTCAAATTCTGTCTCACGTAGTGTTTGTATTATTTGCCACTTCTGGACCTAAATTTCTTAATCTTTAAGGTGCCTAAAGCAAATTGTCTCTAAGGTTCTTTCCATATTATGAGTAGAGATAAGTAATCTGGATTTAATGGGTAATGTGTGCTGCGCTGGTGGGAGAGAAAGCCAAGAATTATATGTTTGGTCTTAAATAATTGGCAATTCTAGATTTTCTAGGGAGCTACTGTGCTCTTTCTTGGAATGGAGAGCTTTAATTATTGAGCTCTAAGTTGATTTAGCTTTTCTTTATGTTTAGACTTCTCTGTCCACATTTTGTGCTTTTTCTTATAAAACTACAGATAAAATTGGGATAATTGCTAATTTAGATTAAATAATAGGAAATGTCCATTTTCATTCATCGAGTTTTCTATTTAAATTTTTTTAATTATAAAGGAGGCAGCCTTAGCATCTCTAAAAAAATACGGTGTTGGAACTTGTGGACCTAGAGGATTTTATGGCACGTTTGGTAAGTGTATCTTCAACATTCTTCATTCACGGGTTTTCAAGTTACCATAGACTAAGTCAAAACCTTTATACTAAGCTTTCCCAGAATTTTAGGAAAGCACTGAAGCAACACTCACTGATTACTGTTAGATTTCATCAGTACGTGGATACTGTGTTACTTTTCTTCATTTATCGTAGTATTTTTTACAGTTTGATTCTGGGATGAAGTTATGAAACAAGTACAAGACATTTTATTTGTTGACTATGGCTTGGAATGAGTGAAGCCATGTGCGTAACTTTTGATGTGGTCATTGGTCGGATACTTTTAAGAAATTAGCATGAGAAGGATTGTGTTCCCTTCACCTTTCAGGAGTGGTCATCGGGAAGCATTAATTTCTTCCTGTAACTCCTGGGGACAGATTCAGAAAACAGTTTTAGAAGCTATTAATTTTTTTTTAACCTTTATAAAGCTAATGTGTACAAAGAACTTAGACATTAATTAGCTATTAGTATCCTACAGTTATAATCAACTGAACTGGATACACTAAAAATATGGTGGGAAAAACACTATTTCTCTTCATCAGCACATCAGTAGTAAAATTAGGTTTTATCTGAGATAAGAAATTAAGTGATCAGAAAAGCTTCCTTTGGAAGATTACAATAATTAGCCAGAGACTATAAAATCTTTGACATTAGAAAATCATCAGATAACAGCCTGATGCTTAGACTTTGTGACTGAATTTATGTATTTTAGATTTAATTTATCCACACTAAAGATCTATAAGTATTAATAATGTTGAATTTGCCAAAATGAATATATTGCTAGAAATGATATTTCTATACTCTAAGATCTAGATGCCCAACTTTTGTATTCCTTTGAATGTATTAGAAAAAAGGAAAAGTGTACCTCGCAGGTGCTCCCCATATTTCTTATTCCCTTTGTTTCTGCCTTGAGTTTCTGGAGCTTTTTTTACATTTTAGGGTATAGTTTTGATGTATACATGGGCTTTAAATTAATCAGCAAGTATTTATTAAATGTCTGTTGTATGCTTTATGTATATAAAGACAAAAGTAAAAAGTACTCATCTAATTTAGTTAGCAGTTTGAGAAGGGATAAAGAAAGTTGAAGCATAATTATGCCATATGAAGGTAAGACCAGGGAACTGTAAAGAGATTAGGAGTAGCCTATCTCAGATTTTCTCTTTTGCCTCTAGTGCAAACAGAGCACATGGAAGTTCTTTTGTTAGAGAACATTTTCTAAATATGGACAAAGAGCAGAAAAAAGTGTAGAGTCTTGTTACAAGTGCCACTGCTCCAGCCCATGGAGATCGATTAGATAATGATTTTCTTGAGGAGTTGGAGGAAAGTATGTTTTTCTGTACTTAAGCAGAGCCTTCTGTTCCCATCAGATTGTGGCACTGATCTCTATGCCAGTCTTAGAAGATTTCAGGGTCAAAGTGGACAAAGCCAGGCTCCCAACTTGACCTTTGACCTTTTTTTATTGCTGAACTAAGCTTCCCATAAAGATCAGAGCTACCCCATTTATTTGTGATATATATTTATTTTTTTTGCGGAATGTTTCCCAATTGCATTTAAAAGTGTTTTTAACATTCATTTTTTAAAATTTTGAGTTCCAAATTCTCTCCCTTCCTCTTGGTCCTTGAGAAGTCAAACAGTATGTCGATTATACATGTGAAGTCATGCAAAATATTTCCATATTAACCTACACACACACACACACACACACACACACACACACACACACACACAGAGTGAAAAAAGCATGCTTTAATCTGCATTCTCCATTCATCAGTTCTCTCTTTGGAAGTGGAAAGCAATTTTCATAATGGGTCCTTTGGAATTGTCTTGGATCATTATCTTAATCAATCTTTCACAGTTGATCATTGTACAATATTGCCATTTCTGTGTACATTTTTCTCCTGGTTCTGTTCCCTTCACTTTACAGCAGTTCACATAAGGTTTCCCAGGTTTTTCTTCAATGATCCTGTTATCATTTCTTGTGGCACAGTAGTAGTATTCCATCACAATCATATACTACAAATTGTTCAGGCATTCTCCAGTTGATGAGCGTTTCTTCAATTTCCAATTCTTTACCACCACAAAAAGAGCTGTTATAAATATTTTTGTAAAAATAGAGCCACTCCATTTAAAAGCAACATATCGTGGCTGATAAACTTGCCTTTCTGGGAGAGATCTTCATGGATTTCTTACTTTGGCTTGCTCCATGCCCTGTCATCTTGTCTGGTCCTGATTCAGTGTTATATAGTAACTATGCATTTGTCCAGTCTATTTGTTACCTATTTGTGAGCCTTCATTCTACCTAGCTTACCTTTTTGTTAAATACAGAATTACTTTCTACCTTCTTTTCTGCTGCCTTCTTTGGCAGTGACTCAGTGCCTCATGACTATTTCTTACTCCATCCTTAGTTCAAGTTCCTGTTACTCTCATATCACCTACTGAAATGATTGCCCAGTCCTACCAAAAGGAACCCAGCTTGACAGCTATATTAAATTTAGTTTCTAGCTTTGTTCCCTGTATCTATCCATATCAGTCTAATTTACTTCTACCTGAACTCAGATCATTTTGGGCAAAAGATGTTTCATGCATAAGATTACTCATTTTATAGAATTTGTTGGAATCTGATCAGTTGCTAAGCTAAGAAAATAGTTTTTATTATATAGGACCTTTTTTTAAAAAAACAGTATTATAATATTTATCATGGAATTTTTACTTTGACATGAAGACATTACCTGAATTTCCCCCCTGATAAATCAAAATGTGACAGAAATCCCAGGGACTATCTTTAGTTTTCTGTGAGTACATATACATTTTTTTAATATTGAAATTTAGCATGCACTAGAAATTTTTCTGTTCAAAATAATTTGTTGACTGGCATTCAGACTCATAAACTTTAGGTGAACTTTTACATTTTAAAATCAGCCATTAAAATTTTTAAAGGGCCACTAGAAGTCATTATAAATAAGTTACAGTTAGGTATCTTAGTATCATACATTTAAGAACTGGGAAGCCATTGACTCTAATACCATTATTGAATATGAGGAAACTGAGTCTAGAAGAGATAAAATGCTTTCCCAAGTTCTCAAAGCTAATGACTGACTCGAAGCAGGATTCAAACTCTGGTCTGTCTGACTCTGAGTCAAGTGTTCTATCCACTGCCCCATTTTTCTGTAAATTTTACTGATCCTTATAGTTTTCTTGGTCTAAAACTATTGAGATTCTTCACATAGTCTTGTAAAGGTTGTAAGTAAGAAGAAGGATAATTTTCAAGAATTGTTGTAAGTCCGGAGTACAGAAAATGATTTTATTTGGGGAAACTAACTGAGCCTAAGACCAGAGAGTAATCTGTCAGAGTATGTTCTTCTATTTTTCCTTTCTTGTTTGTATTCATCATGAGTAACTGCAGGTTAATGTGTTGACTTGATTTCTCCTATTTTCTCCTCTTGACTGATATCTATGTTACCTTTTCCTATTGTATTCCTAAATACAAGAATCCCTAAACTCAGTAACTGCTATAGTCAGCACTGTGAAAGAATACTGAACTTGGAGTCTAAGGTCCTGTAAGCACCCCAACATACGCCGGAACCTGCTGTCACAGATTCTTCGATCTGCGCTCATGAAAGTAAAGGCAACTTTTGAGGGGTTAGCAGTCACTTGAATCAAGCACATGTATCAGTCCTTTAGTCAAGCACATATATCATTTACCTAGTTCAGGGGAGTCAACACCCTTAACTCCAAAGTAATCAACAGACATGGCTTCCTCTGACTGGGATGCAGTTGAGCAAAATAACTCCTAAGTATTGCTTTAATTTCCTCTTCATTAGTGGTGAATTCACCCTTTTCATTTTTAATACTGGTGGCTTACTTCTTTCTTTTTCTTAATCAAATTGACCAATGGTTTATCTATTTTATTTGTTGTTGTTGTTTTTTTAATAAAAAACAGTTCTTAGTTTTACTTATTAGTTCATTGGTTTCTTCCTTTCAGTTTTATTAATGTCTCCTTTGATTTTCAGGATTTCCTATTTGCTGTTTAAGTGGAAAGTTCTAATTTATTCTTTTTCTAGGTTTTTGAGTTGCATGCCCACTTCACTGATTTGCTTTTTCTTCATTTTATTGATGTAAGCATTTAGAGATAAAAATTTCCCCTAAGTACTCCTTTGGCTACGTGCCGTGAATTTGATGTATCGTCTCACTGTTGTCATTCTCTTTGATGAAATTACTGATTCTTTCTATGATTTGTTGTTTGACCCACTCGTTTTCTATGATTAGATTATTTAATTTCCAATTAACTTTTTAATCTGTCTTTCCCTGGTCATTTATTCAATGTACTTTTTATTGCATCAAGATCTGAAAAGGGATGTATTTAATATTTCTGCTTTTCTGTCTTTGTCTGTGAAGTTTTCATTGCCCAGTAGTCATTTTTTGTATATGTGCCATGTACTGCTGAGAAAATGGTGTATTCTTTTCTATCCTCATTTAGTTTTCTCCAGAGGCCTCGTGTATATTTTTTCTGAAATTCCGTTCACCTCTTTAACTTCTTTCTTGTTTATTTTGTTTGATTTATATAGTTCTGAGAGGGGAAAGTCCCCCACTATTGCAGTTTTACTGTCTGTTTCCACCTGTTACTCATCAAAGCTGGGATTTGAAGCCAGGTCCTTTAACTTCAAATCCAGCATTCTTTCCCATATATCTACACCATGCTGTCATTAAGGAGGAAAAAAGAAGAATTGTAGTTTTTTTCAATATTTTCATTGCATCTGTGATACTCCCTTCACCACTGCAGATTATAATCCATCCATGACTTCTCTATGAATCTGATCCGTACATTCTTATGTGCTGAGAGCTTTCTTCAAAATCTTTTTTGTTGTTATTGTCGCTTAGTCACTTCAGTCATGTCCAACTCTTCATGACCCCATTTGGGGTTTTCTTGGCAAAGATACTGGAGTGGTTTGCCATTTCCTTCTTCAGGTTATTTTACAGGTGGGAAACTGAGGCAAGTGGATTAAGTGACTTTCCCAGAATCATACAGTCAGCATTTGAGGATTTGGATGGGTGCTAATGTAGCAAGTGGACCATCCAATATTCATACATCTTTGATGTCTTCTCTTTTTGTTAATTTGGTTTCATTTATAGTGAGAATATTAAAGTTTATATGATTCGGTCCCTCTAGTACTTAGTGGTCATTGAACAAGAATCTCACATTTAAAGTACCTTTGTAGAAAAATGACCAATAATGTACTTTAAGTTTTAAGTGCAAGCCTACCAGAAACAATTATTATTAATTTAATATTAGTCTAATACCGAAGCATAATCTGCCTATGCTCTCTGACAGATATGCCCAAGGCAGTTGAAGGTATAATTTATAGAAATCTTGAACAAGAAAAAGATCACAGTATGTCAAAATACATCTTGGGAGTAATATTCCAAAATGGTTACTACTATTCCTGGAATACTTCCAAAGTAAATAAAGGGATCTTCTCTCTGTGATCTATACCTTAATCTTTCTTAGATGAGAAGGGTAGGTCATATTTTGGGTGAGTCACCTTAAGGACACAGGCATCAGTCCCTTCAAGGAAAGATACAGAGGAGCCTGCCTTTAGACAAGTCAATAGGCCATTTACTTCTGGGAGTGGAGATGTTGTCCGTGTGTTCCTGTGCCATTGTACACTGCATCTCTGCCCCCAATCCCCAGGTGAGTGGGGAGGGTCTTTAAATAAACTTCGAGGTACTGACCAAAGAATTCTTCACCTCATGATATCGCCACCTGCTGGCAATAGTTCTCTTCATATTTAGGTAGTCCGGATACAATCTGTTACTGGGAACGTTCAGGAAATAGTTTCAATATTGTAGAATCTTCCAGAGCTTGCCCATTGTTTACATAGCTTTTAATAGCAATACTTGAGTAGTGTTTTTATAAAGGAAAACTTTTAAACTGTTTATATTTTTTTTTGTCTGTGTTTGAAAATAGATGTTCATTTGGAATTGGAAGAACGTCTGGCAAAGTTTATGAAGACGGAGGAAGCTATTATTTACTCATATGGATTTGCCACAATTGCCAGTGCTATTCCAGCTTATTCAAAAAGGGGGGATATTATATTTGTGTAAGTAATCTTCATCTAAAGTTTGGAGGAAAATTTATTTGCAAAAAATTGAGTTTCTTGAAGTTTCATTATGAAACAACTTTCTTTTGATACAGAAGGTTTCTTCATTAAAGAAGTTTCTTAGTCCTTTCAAGTGCCATTTAACAAAAAGATCTGAAAGCAGCACATTAGAAATATGTTTACAAAGTCATGTTCAATTTTCTACCATCAACTGATATAAATTATATCTGGATTTACTATATATGTAAAGAAAGATATCTTGATAACACTACTTTAAATTTGATCCACATTCTGAAAGTCAAATAGGATTTAAACCTTTAATTTATCATTTTAAGTTTTTCTGTGATTTTTATGTTTTGTTTTGTATATAAGTAAAATTATAGATGTGCTTAGTCTTGTTTATTATGAACCTTTGAAAAGGATGAAATGAAAAATGAAATGAAAAAGAAACATTTAATTCCAAGTGATTTTGATTATGCAGAATCAGAAGTTGAATATCGTTTTTCAGAATAGTTAAATAAGAACAGCAGTTTGAACCAAACAGACCTGTGCTGGCAAACAAAAGGCAAGTCACGATACTTATCACAAGATTTATTATTTACTAGTCTCTATAGAACACTTTGCCAATTGTGTTAAATGAAGTTGAATATTTTCTTTGAACTTTTATACTGGCAGTTTTTTTTCTTCATTCAATTAGGGAAGTAAAAAATGGTGATCTGTAATGAAAGAAGAAAGACAATTTTAAAGTCCCTTTGGAATTGTTCTTAACTATCCTAAATCACTGCATCTTTGTCAGTGAGCATGAAGTATCTACTATATGCTGAGCACTATACTAAGTACTGAGTATATAAAGAAAGGCAAAAGATAGTCCCCTCTCATGGTACTCACAGTTTAATGGGGGTGACAATATGAAAACAACTATATACAAACAAGGTATAGAACAGGATCATTTGGAGATAATCAACTGGGGAGGCACTGGCATGGATGGGGGGATAGGGAAAGGCTTCTTGTAAAAGATGAGATTTTAAATGAGACTTAAAGGAAGCTAGGGAAACCATGAGGCAGAGATGAGGAGGAAAGCATTCCAGACATGGGAGAATATACAGTGAAAATGTGTATAGTCTAAAACTAGAATGTTTTGTGTGAGGAACAGTAAAGAGGCCATTTTAACTGAATCACAGAATTTGTGGAAAGGAGGTGGGAAATTAGCTATAAAAAGACCATAGAGTTAGGAGAAGGTCAGGCTTTGAACACCAGAGGATTTTATATTTGATCCTGGAAATGATAGGGAACCTCTTGAGTTCATTGAATGGGATGTGGTTGAGAGGTGATGTGGTCAGAACTCTAGGTTAGAAAAATTAGTTTGATAGGAAGATGTACTGGAATAGAGATTTGAGGCAGGGGCATTGACCAGGAATTCATTGCAATAGTCCAGGCATGAATGAGATGACAAGGCCCTATACCAGAGTGGTAAGAGAAGGAGGCTACCCTATGGTGAAAGATGTTATGAAGAGAAAATGGACCGGCCTTTGCAATAGATTGATATAGGGAGGTGAGCAAGAGTAAGGAGTCAAGGATGGTATCTGGGTTGTGTGAATGGTGGTACCTTCAACAGGATTAGGGAAATTTAGAAGGGGGAAGAGTTTGGGAGGAAAAATAATGAGTGCAGTTTTTAGTGAATTTAAGATGTCTACAAAACATTCAGTTTGATATGTTCAATATGCATTTGGAGATTCAGGTTTGGAGGTTTAGAAAGAAGTGTGAGCTTGATAAATAGATGTGAGATTCGTCAACATAGAGGTAATAGCAATACATGGAGCTGATGAGATCACCAAGTGAAATCATGAAGAGAAAGAAGAGGAGGAGGCCAAATAGAGCCCTGTGGGAGATAATCAGGTTACCAGGTGTGACCTGGATAAAGATCCTCAAAAGGAGACTGAGACAGAGCAGTCAGACAAGTAGGGAGAGAACCAGGATGGATTGTAGTAGAAATCTAGAGAGAAGAGAATATCAAGAAGAGGGTAATGGACACTGTCAAAGACTGTAGAAGAAATCAAGGATTGAGAAAAGACCCAAAATTGAGCAGTTGAGAGATCGTTAGTAACTTTGGAGAATGCAGCTTTAGCTGAATGATAATCTGGGAAGCCAGAAGTAAAGGAAGTGGAGATGTTCATTGTAAGCAGCCATCTCTAGGAATTTAGCTATAAAATAGAGGGGAGTTATGAGATGTTAGCTAATGTGGTTTTAGGTTTGTTAGGGGTTTTTTGAGTGTGGAAGAATAACTAGCATTTTTATATCTCTTATGATGTACAAAGTGTTTTTACAGATATTATCTTATTTAATCTTCACAGCAACCCTTGTGTTGCGACAGTCTTGTGATAAGTATCTTGACTTGCCTTTTGCTGGCCAGCATGGGCCTGTTTAGTTCAAACTGCCATTCTTATTTAACAATTCTGAAAAACTCTACTCAATTTCTGGTTTTGCATAATCAAAATCACTTAGAATTAAATGGTTTTTTTTATTTCATTTTTAATTGTGCTGTTATTATCTCTATTTTACAAATGAAGAAACTGAGCCACACAGCTAGTTAGTGTTGAAGGTTGGATTTGAATTCAGGCCTTCCTGGCTGTCAAGTCCAGGCCAGATGCCTCCAACTAAAAGATTAGCCCTTGGAGGTTTATGGTGTTGATTTTGAGTGGAGTAATGAGAGAAGTTGATGTGCATGTGCGACCTTTCCTTATAATCACTTGTTGAAGAAAAATATTAGTCTTGGAATTTAAATTTGTACTTCGTTGCTTATATTTGTTTTGCATTAAATATTTGAGTTTTTTCTTCTCTCCAAGAGGTTAGTTTTTAGTACGGTACTATAAAATTGTAGAAAATGATTAAACAATTCGTATTCTCATATATAAGAAATCTTTTGTCTCAATCAATCAGTAAATGTTTATTAAGCATGTACTATGTGCTAGGCACTGTGCTAAGCTCTGGGGATTCAAAAAATGTTAGAAATAGTCCCACATTCAAGAAGTTTACAGTCTGCTGGAGGAGACAGCATGCAAACACATATGTACACAGCAAGCCATATAAGCGGGTGGAAGACACTGGAATTAAAGAGGCACTGGAAAAGACTTCCTATAGAAGGTGGGATTTTAATTGACATTGAAAGGAAGTCAGGGACGTCCATACTTGAAACAGAGGTGGAAGAATGTTCCAGCCATGAAAGACAGCCAGAGAAAATGCCTAGAGCAGAGTGATAGAATATCTTGTTTGTGGAACAGTCAGGAAGCAAGTGTCACTGAATGGAAAAGTACATGTCTTTGGAGTAAGGTTTGAGAATAAAATAATGATTATAATGATAGCTAGTATTTATGTAGTGCCTGTGACATACCAGGTATTGTGCTAAGTGCTTTACAAATATTATTTGATCCTAACAGCAAGGTAGATACCACTTATCTCTCCCCATTTTGTAACTGAGGAAACTGAAACAAACAGAAGTCAAGTGGTTTGCCCAGTGTTGCACAGGTAAGTATCTGGCAAATGTCTGAGGCTAGATTTGAATTCAGGTCTCCTTAACTCCAGGCCCTGTACTAAGTACTGTAGGGGACTAGGTCATAATGGGCTTTGAATGCCAAACAGGATTTCATATTTGATCCTGGAGGCCACAGGGAACCACTGGAGTTTATTGAGTAAGGGTCTGACATGATTGGATTTGGTGTTTTAGGAAAATCATTTTAATGGGTGAATAGAGGATGTATTGGAATGGGGAGAGATTTAAGGAAGGCAGACCCACCAACAGACTGTTGCAGTAATCTAAAAGTGAGGTGCTGAGTAGTGGCATTATCAGAGAAAAGGCTGCATATTTGAGAGATGTTGCAAAGGTGAAATCAACAGCCCCTGGCAACACATTGGATTTGGGTAGAGGGAGATGGATGAGAGATAGGAAAAACTCCGGGATGACTCCTAGGTTGAGGGACTGAAAGGATGCTGTTACCCTCAATTAGTAATGGGGAAGGTAGGAAAAGTGAGAAGGTTTCAGGAGAAAGAGAATGGAAATAATTAATTTAAAATGTCTACAAACATACATTTTGAGATGTCTGAAAGGCATTTGGAGATGCAAGATTGTAGGTCAGCAGGAAGATTGGGGCAGGATAGGTAAATTTGAGCATTTGGGTATTGAAAAAGATTTAAAATATGTAAATACATTGTTGTTATTTTCATGGGTTAGCTCAGTGACTTCTCTTGGTACCCCCTTCCCTCAAGGACCTATAAGAAATAGAAATTGATCAGATACATATTTTAATACTTAATATTTGTTTTTAGGGACTGTACATTTATGCTCCTTTTGAAGGCAATTTTGTAGTTCATATTACATTATTACTGCCATGAAGGTCATTTTTTTCAGGTTTTTTTATTCCTTCTTATTCATTCCCTAAGAGCCCATATTTTCTCTTTTATAGAACTGTTAAAAGACCCCAGAAATCTTTACCAGGCAGTGAATGAAACTCTTCTTGGACATGAAGCTGAGGCCCAAGAATTTACTTTAATAGAATGGGATCAGAGGTTTCTTTCAAGCTTGGACTAGAGAAATGAAACAATGAGGGATTGAATCAATAAAAATATAAGTGCTCAGTATTTGCAAAGTATAGTGATAAGCCCTAGGGAAACAAATACGAAAATGAGACAGGACCTTATATTTCGTTAGAAGTGGGCGATACGTATTAGAGAGTAGTGGCCAAGGAAGAGTGTTTTCGTTGGAAAGTCATGGGGATAGTCTCCTTTTCCAGAGGCAGTGGTAATATTGATTACAGAGAGGAAGGAGAGACACTCAGGGAAGGTTTAAAAATGGCTAGTATCTTATCCCAGAGAGTTGAGAAGTAACTGGCTTAACTTCTCCCATACATAATCTAAAGAGGTCCCATTTAGAGAGTTCAGTGGTCCTAACTAGGTTAGAAAATGGTCAGGTCGAAGAAGCATAGTCCCAGATTATTTAGAATTGAGTGGTTTAGCTTTTTTAGAGCACATGGTTTCTAGATGTCTAATGCAGAGAAAAAGGGTAGATCACTGGTAGTCGGAGGAAAATAATACATGTAAAGAAACATGGTCCCAGGGAACCCCCTGAGGAAAGCCAGGACAGAGAATTTGAGTACTCTAATCTCAGTGAGGCCCCTGGGAAAGGGCAAGTTCCACTGAGCATCACATAATACCGTATGTGTGTATGTACATGCATGCATGTATATATGTAAGTATATGTACAGAGAGAAAATATTTTGGAAACTCTAAAGTGATAGATAAATTTTAACAGGTGTGGTGGCTGTCATTATGATTACAGTAGGTCAGCAGGAGAGATGCCATGCTCTTCATTGTCTCTTCTAGACCATTGTTCCATCTTAACCCCTCTGTTCCTGAAGGAGTATTCGCAAATCTTCTTTTCTCACTTTATTCTCCCTGGTGATCTCATCCATTTCCATAAATGGCTTTTGAGTTATCTCTTCAATGAAAATAACTTGTGTGCAAAAGAATGAATAGCCAGCATTGTTGAGAGTGGTAAGGGATGTGATGTCTTCAGAGGTAATCCAGCTTTCAGCTAGTTATTAGGCAGTGAAAAAGACTGTAAGAGAAGTGATTGAGGAAAAAGGAGAATTTTGCAATAAATCAAGGGCTATGTCATGTGACCAGAAAGGTGCATAACTAAGGCATTTTCTCAAGTCCCCTCTTAACTCTTCAAAACTTACCATAGGACGAATTAATTGTGTGCCCAACATAGGGCAGTTATAACTGCATGAAGGCCAAGATATTAAGAAACCCAACAAGTAATAAAATGCTAATCCCAAGTTTATCAATCAGTATCCTCATCTCCTTCCTCCCCACCAGTTTCCAGACTCTTGTGATACACAGTAGAATCTATCAGCTAATGCTCTGACATCCATTCAGCAATTTTCCTGCTGCTACTTCATTCTCTGACAGTGTACTCTACTTCTACCCTCCTCCTACCATTTTGTAGCAAGAAGGAATGAGTCTCAACTGCTTATCCACCTGCTGAGGAAGCAGAGGCAAAGGAAAGCAAGAACGATGCTCTACCTAGTATGGTGAACTAAAGAACAATGGGAACCAGAGCAAGGAGCTAGTTTGTATATGAGACTATACCAGGTTTGAAGGAAAGGAGACTGGTATTCCTCTGGGAATCCTGTTCCACCCAAAAGTCACTTGGCACAGGGATTAACATTGTTGAAAAATTAATTCTCAATTGTGGGAGGATACTGAGACAACTCTGAGGTCCAGGATTCAGGGGTAAACTAGCCATGAAAGGGGAAAAAGTAAGAAACTGAGTGAGTAGGGAACTTAAATAAATTAATTATTTAAAAAAGCTTTAATTTCAAGAGGAACATAGATGGACACAAAGGAAGGGAATAAATAAAATACATGAGTCAAAAAATAGAACTTTAGAATACAAAGGAAGGAGAATTAATGAGTACTAGGTAAAGAAATCCTCCTTATAAAAAGTCACAGAAAATGGAGAAAAAACCAAGAAGGGGGAGTTTTAATTAAGTACTTACCTGTCAGGAGAAGTCTGTAACACTAGGGTGGAGGTCTTTCTGAAGTCCACACATTCAGTGAAAGCAGCAGTGGCCACAGAAGTAGCCTTAGGAGCTCTCAGCCTAAAGATGATAAGAGGTTCATACAACTGCTCAGAAATTACAAAAGACTCTTTGCTTCTACTAGGTACAGCTGGTGCTGATTGGCAACCAATGAGTAGTTCTGGGTTGCAGTCCAAGGGCAGAAAGGAGCACTAGTGTGTGTGCCTACAGGAGACTAGAGGTCCCTCCTTAGTAAAGAGGAAAGTATACACTAAGAGAGCAATGACCATACCTCTCCCAGGATCACACCACCTTGGAAGCACCAAAAACTTTCAGACCCCCAAAACCAGTTCTGAAAAACATAGCAAGAAAAAGTTAGAAGTTTGCGACAGTGCCTCCCTACCCTCAGGTGAACAGAGCCCAATTTTAGCATAAAGTTCAAAGTCAAGAAATAGACTGGAAAAATGAGTAAGCAACCAAAAACAGAATTTGATCATAAAAAGCTAATATGGTATCAGAAAAGATGAAGACATAAACTCAGAAAACAGTAACATGGAAATAGTTGTAAGCAAAGCCTCAAAGAAAAATGCTAATTGGACCCAAGTCCAACAAGAATTCCTGGAAGAGTTAAAAAGATATAGACCTAGTAGTGGTATTGCTGGGTTAAAGGGTATGCAAAGTTTTGTAGTCATTTAGGCATAGTTCCAGATTGCTCTCCAGAATGATTGAGTCAGTTCACAACTCCACCAATAGTGAATTTAGTGTCTAAATTTTCCCAAATTCCCTCCAACATTTGTCATTTTCAATTTCTATCCTATAGGCTAATTTGATAGATGTGGGGTGGTGTCTCAGAGTTGTTTTAATTTGCATTCTCTAATCTATAATGATTTAGAGCTTTTTTTCATATGACTTGATAGCTTTACTTACTGTGTCTGAAAACTGCCTATCTTTTGACCATTTAATGATTGTGGAATGGCTCTTATTTTTTATAAATTTGATTCACTTCTCTATATATTTGAGAGATCTTATCTCTTTTAGAGAAACTTGCTGTAAAAATTTTTTTCAGTATACTTACTCTGTATTTTTCTCCATCCTATTTTTCCCCATTTATCCTACCCTCCCTCTCTCTCCTTTCACCCTGTCCATCTTCAGTAGTGTTTTGCTTCTGACTACAGCCTCCCCTAATCCTTCCTCTCTTCTATCAATCCCCGCCTTCTCTTGTCCCCTTCCCCTCTTACTTACCTATAGAGTAAGATATATTTCTTTTTTTGTTTTGTTTTGTTTTGGTAAGATAGATTTTTATACCCAACTGACTGTGTATGTTATTCCTTCTTTGAATCATAAGTAAGGTTCATAAACTCTCCTCTTCAACCTCCCTGCCCCCCTACCCCTCCACTACAAAAGCTCTTTGGAACCTCTTTTATGTGAGAAAATTTTCTCCACTTTACCTCTTCTTTTCCCTATCTCCCATTTCTCTTTCTCATTCCTTGATTTTACCTTTTTATGTAATCATCCCATCATATTCAACTCAACCACTGCCCTCTGTCTATGTATGATAAATGTTCTTAGGAGTTACAAGTATCATCTTCCCATTGAGAAATGTAAACAGTTTAACCTCTTTGAATTCCTTATGATTTCTCTTTCCTATTTAACTTTTTATATTTCTATTAAGTCTTGTATTTGAAACTCAGATTTTCTATTCAACTCTAGTCTTTTCATCAGAAAGGCTTGAAAATCCTCTGTGTCATTGAATGGCTATTTTTTCATCTGAAGGATTATACTCAGTTTTGGTGGGTAGGTGACTCTTGGTTGTTATCCTAGCTCCTCTGCCTTCCAGAATATTATATTCCAAGCCCTCGCATCCTTTAATATAGAAACTGCTAAGTCCTGTGTAATCCTGACTGTGGCTCCATGATATTTTTTTTTCTGGCTGCTTACAACATTTTCTCCTTGCCCTGGGAGGTCTGGAATTTGGCTATTATATTACTGGAAGGTTTCGTTTTGGGATATCTTTCAGGAGGTGATTGCTGGATTCTTTTTTTTTTATTATTTCTATTTTGCCCTCTAGGTCTAGAGTATCAGTGGTGTTATCTTTGATGATTTCTTGAAAGATGATGTCTAGGCTCTTTTCTGATTATGGCTTTCAGGTAATCCAGTAATTCTTAAATTCTCTCCTCTAGACCTATTTTCCAGGTCAGTTGCTTTTTCAATGAGATATTTCACATTCTGCTCACTTCACTCATATATGTTCATATACATCCTTCCAGGCCTCTCTGAAGTCCTCTTGTTCATCATTTCTTATAGCACAATAGTACTCCATTACATTCATGTACCATACCTTGTTCAGCCATTCCCCAATTGATGGGCATCCCCTCAATTTCCAGTTCTTGGCCACCATAAAAAGAGCTGCTGCAAATATTTTTGTACGTGTGGGACCTTTTCCCATTTTAATGATCTCTTGGGGATACAGTCCTAGAAGCGGTATTGTTGGGTCAAAGGGAATACACATTTTTGTAGCCCTTTGGACATAGCTCCAGGTTGCTCTCCAGAATGGTTGTATCAACTCACAGCTCTACCAACAATGAATTAGTGTTCCATCTCTCCCACATCTTCTCCAACATTTATCATTTTCCTGCTTTGTCATGCTAGCCAATCTGATAGGTGTGCTGTGGTACCTCAGAGTTGTTTTGATTTGCATCTTTAATCAATAGTGATTTAGAGCATTTTTTCTTATGACTATAGATAGCTTCAGTTTCTTCCTCTGAAAACTGCCTGTTCATATCCTTTGAGCATTTATCAGTTGGGAATAACTTGTATTCTTGTAAATTTGACCCAGTTCTCTATATGTTTTAGAAATGAGGCCTTTATCACAGACACTAGTTATAAAAATTCTTTCCCAGTTTTCCGCTTCCCTCCTAATCTTGGTTGCATTGGCTTTGTTTGTGCAAAATCTTTTAAATTTAATGTAATCAAAATTATCCATTTTGCATTTTATAATATTCCCGATCTTTTGTTTGGTCATAAACTCCTCCAGTCTCCATAAATCTGACAAATAAACTATCCCTTGCTGCCCTAATTTGTTTATAGTATCACTTTTTATACCTAGATTGTACACCTATTTGGACTTTATTCTAGTGTATGGTGCCAGGCATTGATCTGTGCCCAATTTCTGCTACACTGTTTTCCAGTTTTCCCAGCAGTTTTTGTCAAACAGTGAATTCTTATCCCAGAAGCTGGGGTCCCTGGGTTATCAAACAGACTGCTATAGTCATTGACTACTGTGTCATGTGTACCGAACCTGTTCCACTGATCTACCCCTCTGCTTCTTAGCTAGTACCAAGTAATCTTGATGATTGCTGCTTTATAATACAATTTGAGATCTGGTAGAGCTAGGCCGCTTCCACTAGCATTGCTTTTCATTAATTCTCTTGATATGTTGGATCTTTTGTTCTTCCAGATGAATTTTGATGTTATTTTTCTCTCACTCTATAAAATAGTTTTTTGGTAGTTTGATTGGTATGGCACTGAATAAGTAAATTCATTTAAGCAGAATTGTCATTTTTATTATATTGGCTTGGCCTATCCATGAGCAACTGATGGTTTTCCAGTTATTTAGGTCTGACTTTATTTGTGTGAAAAATGTTCTGTAATTGTGTTCATTTAATCCCTAGGTTTGTTCTGGCAGGTTGACTCCAAATATTCCATAGTGTCTACAGTATTATGTTCTAGTTTTAAAGTGTTTCATTTTGTTAGTCAATAAACATTTATTAAGCACCTACTTTGTACCTAAGCCCTGGGGGTACAAAGGAAGGCAAAAGTCACCTGCCTTCAAGGAGCTTACATTTTAATAGAACAAAAAAACATATGAAAAAGAAGCTGAAAAGCAAGGAGATGAGGGGAGATGTCATTCTAGGTGGTTTTTCCTTCTTAATATATGCCAGGAGGAAATGTTTTAGAACCAGTTGTGTGTCCAGTTGTTCAGTCACATTTTATCAAGGAAGTCTAAGCATCAGTGTTTGGCATCTCTACTTCCTACACTTCAGTGGTAATTTACTTGGATTGTTACCAAAAGCCATAGTTCTTTTTAAAATTCAAAATCTTAAATGTTTATGAACTTAACTATCAATCTGAGTATCTGTCAGATTGTACGCTGTGGCTATTTAAAAGCTGTATTTGTGCTTCTCCAGTTTTTTATTTTTGCCAAAAATCTGTCCAAATTATAAATCTTTCATAAAACTGAACTAAGTACTTTTTATCTTGAAGAGTATCTTTACTGTGGATCATTTATTCTTTCTCAGTATCTCATTTCCTACTTTGGGCTTTATGAGAATTTAATGTATGATACAGTGCTTTCTTTAGAAACTACTTTAACATTTTCTCTTAATTGCGTGGATATAATATTGTTTTCACATGGTAAAGAAGACATATGAAAAGACTTTTATTTGGTTTGTGTTTAGAAGCAGAGGTGTGAATATACAGGATGACCCAAAACTTAGTTTTAAGTTTTGATATTTAATTTGCAAGTTAAGTGGTTTTGCCTATTTCAAAAAATCTGTAACTCATTTTTATTTGCTGAGAACCAGGCAGTCTAAAGGATGGTCTTTGTTATTCTTAGAGATAGAGCTGCCTGCTTTGCTATCCAGAAGGGATTACAAGCATCCCGCAGTGACATTAAAGTCTTTGAACACAACGACGTGGCTCATCTGGAGCACCTTCTAAATGAGCAAGAGATGGAAGACCAAAAGGTAGGATGCTTTTGAAGAAAAAAAGTAATTTTTGTCACTTTATAAGAAGCAGAAGTATTTGTTCTATGGCAGCTTGTCAAGAAAACTTGGTCCCTTTCTTCATTTACATACTGGCAACAATTTTCACTTAATACAACTCTCTTTAAATGTTGACATCGGCTAACTGGCTTGATTTCTAAATACCATTCTGCTGTTATAATTAATATCAGAAATGAACTGGAGATCTAATTCAGAAAAATTTTATTTTTAAAAAACAAATTTTAAATGAAACAGGCCAAAGGAAAGATATAGCAGGTGTGTTTGTCTCTCTCTGTCTCGCTCCCTCTCTCTCTGACTCTCTCTCTTTCTCCCTCTCTCCCTCTCTCATGCACTAGGAAAAGAATACATTATCCTGTGTTTTACAAAAACTGGTTTAGTATAGAAAAGTGCATTATGAATATGGAGATTCAAAAGAGGCTGTTATAGGCTTGGCATTCTTATATTAAAAAAGCATTTTTTAAAAATAGCGTTACTAATAAGCATCCATGACTTGTGCCTTCATAAGTCCTTTCTGCCTCTAATCCTTGAAGTCTCTAGCCCACCCCAATTAGAGGTCCATGGGAACTGTATAGGATGGGTTTATTAGGCTTTTTTGAACTGACTTGTGTACCTAAGTATTTTTAAACATTTTGAAGTGAGAAAATACCAGGCACCACATAGTTTGGATGTAAAATCATGTGTTAAGTTGGAGACTACCATATCAATAAAGCAAAGAATTAAAATATCTTTGAGAACTCATCAATTTTCATGTTTTTCACCTTGAATATTTACAGTATTCACTTAGAAGGTATACTTCTCTACTTACTAAGTTTATTGTAAATTAAAGGTTTTAAATTAGTGCCCTAAGAAGCTTAGACACCCATCAGAGTTTTGACTGATTGAAATATATTTCAGTCACCTGTAGTGCCACATTAGAGAGGTTAAAAATATCTTGATTTTTAAAAGAAAGTCTTCCTACTTTTTAGCTTTCTCATTTTGATAGGTACTGCTAATGATATTACACCTAGCTTTCCTGCCAGCCATAGATTTGTTACATATTTTTTATTTAAAAAAAATTTTTTATTACATTTTTGCTCTGAATCTTAAGTAAAAGCTACATTACTTTTGAAGGAGACAATATTTTCAACTTGATCTTCCTTTGAAAGTAGATTAAAGTTTATTCAGGTTTTTAACCTTCTTTGGAATAAATGTGTTTTCCACTAAAACATTAGTTCTTAAAGGTTGATTTTTGTTGTTTTTTATTTTTGTTTTTCCTTTTAATTCACTCCTATCTCTTGGAGGCAGCTAGGTGGCTCAGTGGATAGAACACTAGTCCTAGAGTCAGGAAGACCCAAGTTCAAATCTGACCTCAGACCCTTACTAGCTGTGTGACCTTGAGCAAGTCATTTAACCTCTGTTTGCCTTAATCCACTGGAAAAGGAAACTCTAGTATCCCTGCCAAGAAAACTCTATGAGTAGTATAGTCCATGGAGTCATGAAGAGTCAGACATGACTAAACAATACCCATTAGGAAAACCTCATCTCCTTATAATTGTTAATGCCTATGTTACTATACCACCAAAACAAGTGTTCAGTGATCCTTATCTCTAGGTTTTTCAACATTGTACTAAATCTAAATGGAAAATGGCAAAAAATGGCATTCTGCGTTGCTATTAGCCTATGTTGGCTGTTTCTCCCTCTGCTGTGGCTGACTGTGTAAAGCTCTGTAGCTTTGATCTCTGGAATATCTCTTCATCCCTTTCCTAAATATCCATTGTGGCAGATCCTATTTTATATTGATAGGAAATTTTGAGGAAGGTAAATTAGGCTGATTTCTACTTAGTTTTTTCTTTGAAAAACGGAAACCTATAGGTATAGTTGGTTTGGGGTTTTCTTGTTTTTGCCAGGGAGGTTATACTTCCTTAATGTTATACTTTCATGGGGATTGCTTAGCCAAATTTGTAACCTGCAGACATTGTTGTTAAGAAGCATTATTCTCAAAGGGAGGACAACAGGTTCTCTTTTGAACTTTAAATATTTAAATACTAGGGAGTACGTAGCATTTTCTTTTCCCTTTATCTGACATGCTTAAATAATTAATTTTTTTTTTTTTTAAGAATCCTCGTAAGGCACGTGTAACTCGAAGGTTTATTGTAGTGGAAGGATTGTATATGAATACTGGATCTATTTGTCCACTTCCAGAATTGGTAAGTAGCTCCCTTTGTTTTCCGTTATGCCAAACTATTAGTTTGTGATATACATTGTTATCTTAGGATCATTTGTAATACATGAACTTCACATTACCCAAGCTTATGTGTATCAATGTATATCTTATCATTCGAATTGAATTATTTCCTTATATTTTTGTTTAAATAAGGAAATCAATCAGTGATGTTTTCAAAACTCTTCAAAAAGGCTAAATGTCATAGAATTCATAGTACTTTTATAGTATCTAAAGTAATATTCTTCTTTTAAGTTAATGCCTTTATTTTTCAAAGTATTTTAGATATATTGTCAAAAAGAAAGTAATTCTAACTTGTGATTCATTCATAACATTTTTAGGTCAAATTAAAATACAGGTACAAAGCAAGAATTTTTTTGGAGGAAAGCCTTTCATTTGGAGTCCTAGGAGAACATGGCCGAGGAGTCACTGAACATTTTGGTATAAATGTAAGTTGTAATCTCTTTTGGGGGGAGACATTTACTCTAATTAAGTAACCTTTGAGAGATTTTTTAAAAGGCAAAGCTTTGTTCATTGTGGTATTGCTGTAAAATAAGTAGTCATTATTTTAGCCATCAATTTCTGCATTGCTTCCTCACTACAGAGTTTGAAGATGACATTTAAATGTCTTATCTCAGTAGCAGAATAAGTTGGGATTTGTGCTTTCTTAACCCCATTTCACATATGAGGAAACTCAGGCTGAAAAGTGAGTTGGCCAAAGTTACGCCCCTAGTAATAACAGTAATACACTTGTATACAGCACTTGAAGTTTTGCAAAGTGCCTTACATGTTACCTCGTTAGATAAAAGAATTCTATGAAGTAGGAACTATTATTATCTCCTTTTTGCAAATGAGTAAACTGAGTTTCACTCAACTAGTAAATGTCTGACTAAGATTAAAACTTAGGTTTTCTTAAGTAAGAAGTCACCACTCTTATCTACTCGCGGTCCCATCTACTTACTTTAATTTTTAAAAAATGTTTGAATCTAAGAACCACAGATATGATTTTTTTGTTTTTCATGATGAAAATGGAAGGATTCTCTTCCATCCTAATGGAAGCTGGTGGAGACAGGTTTGACTTGTATAGCCCAGCCCTTGGATTGCATGTATGCCAAGGCTTAACTGACCTGGTGTAGCGCCAATGTGATACTTACAGCACCTACAGCAGCCATGAATATTCTGGCACAATTCTGAATGGCTAAAAGCCACAGACCCTCCAACAAACATTTATTCAGACACTAGGAAGCCAAATCCATCATAGTAACAAAAATCTATACACAGTAACAATGCAGAGGACAAGACCATCCCCAGGCCTTCCCCCCTGCTAGGCTTCCCAATCCATCACAAGCAGGATCCCTTAAACAGAATCACAAACAAGCTCTTTCACTCACACTAAGCCAGCTGCATGCTTGCCTGCATCCTTCCTAGCTCTGACTGCTCTCATGACTAACTTCCTCTCAGCTCTACTCCACCCTTTCTGTTCCACCCATTCAACCAGCTCCTCCCACCACAGGCCCCATGTGACTCTGACTTCCTTGTGACCCAGGCAAGTCATATGGGCCTATTAATGGAGTGGGAAAGATCTTTCCATTAAGAAGCAAAATCCCATTAACAGTAAGCAAAAATACATTACCAATATACCTGGAAAGTGGGCATTGTCTCCTTCCCTAGCTACTTTTTGACACAGTTATGTCTAAGTATCCTGGGTCACTGTTCCTTATTCTTTATTAGGCAGTTTAGAGAACATCTTGATTTTATCAGTCTATATTACCCCCCACTGCTTTGCCTCATCCGTGACTAGGCAGTTTTCTACTAGTGCCATGTCACTTGTCTAAAACTCTATATAAGTTTGAGCCTTGAGTGGATTGGGACCATGAATTGGCATGCTCATCTACTTTTGGAACTGGGCGTAGGAGGGGCTACCTGCCTATTTTTGTTCTCTATGACCATCTAGTCTCCTCCATGGCTTCCATCATTCCTTGCGTGGCAGTGTCATTTTTTTGAGAATAGCACCCAGTCAAGATCACATGCTTCAGTGGTTTAAAGTTAGCATTGTCAAGTAAAACATACTCTTCCGTGCCCTTCACATTAGGCTCAAGTCAAATCAACAAGCTTTTATTAAGGCTTACTATGAAGAAAGAAAAAATAGGCCCTGTCCTCAAGGGGTTCTAATTGGTAAGACAATATATAAAAAGATATTTAAAATTTTATATTATATACATATATATAAATGTTATATAAAATAAAAAATTTTCATGTTGTGTTATATATTACACCATATTACAGTGTGAATTAGAGATGCTCTCAGAGTGTAGCCTCTAGAGTTAAGGAGAGTCCTTTTAGAATGTTGGATTTTAGGTGAGACCCAAAGAAGTCAAAAAAGCCAAGAGACTGCAAAAGAAGGAAGAGCATTCCAGACATGTGGAGCGCCAGTGCAAATGCATGGATGTGTGAGATGATGTATCTTGTACAGGGAGCAGCAGGAGACTAGTTTCCCTGGGTCACAGTAAGGGAAAAATATTTAAGAAGATGGAAAAGGTAGGAAGGGACTAGGTTATGAAGGACTTTCAAACCTGGTTAAAGAATTTTGTATTTGATCCTGGCGGATAATAAGAAAAATTTAAAAAACTAAAAGGCCAAATAAGATCTTGCAGAATTCTTTTTAAAAAGTCACCCTAGAAAATCAAGTGATAATTAGTAGACATTAAAACCAATAAGAAAATGACCAAGACAGAAAATGTGTTAGCAAACCTCATAAAATCATCAGAAGTGAGCAGTAGCAGACTTAGCAAGATAGAAATGAACTTACCCAAAGAATTTCAGAACAGCTGGAAATAGAGGTTCAACAAAATCTATGAGTCATATAAACTACTGGAATTTAATGAGCAGAGGAGTAACATGGTCAGATTTGTACTTTAAGAAGATTACTTTGATAGTGGAGTGGAGGATGAATTGGAAAAAGACTTGAGGCATGAAGAGCAACCAGCTGGTTACTGCAGTATTCCAGGCTGTGAGGTGATGAGGACCTCCACTGATGGTGGCAATGTTTTCTTAATATGACAAAGCAAAAACCTTATAATCATTTTTGAAATATGAAAATTATAGCTAGAGAAAAATGAACATGTATAGCAATTACTAAAGGATTACATGATATTCACTAAAGCTACGGAAGTGATGGAAAGGAAATTTCAAGTTAGAATAGAAGTCGTATTTAAATTAACAGTTGTTTATTAAGCACCTAAAATGTGCCAGATACTTTCAAGGTGCTGAGGGTACAAATAAAAAAAGTATCCCCTCTCCTCAAGGAATTGACATCTTCTGAATCTTTTTTTGAAAAGTAACATCTCCAAAATAAATTAGATACTCTAATGAATACTGTTCCAAAGGAGCTTCCAAGACAAATAACAGAAAAATTGAATATTTGGGATATAGTTGACTTTTATGGATAATGTGGCAGAAGAAAATTAAGTCACCTACAACGAAGGGCAGCTATATGGCTCAATGGATAGAGCACTGAACCAGGAGTCAGAAAAATCCGAATTTGAATCTAACGTCAGGCACTGACTAACTGTGTGACCCAGAGCAAGCCACTTAACCTCCTGTTTACCTTAACGTACTGGAGAAGGAAATGGCAAACCACTCCAATGTCCTTGCCAAGAAATCCCATAAACAGTATGATCAGGCATGACTGAATAACTGCACCACAACAATATAAAAATATATTTGCTGGAATGAGAACAGCTCATGTAAAGGAAAACAGTAATGTTTCATTTCAGTATTATGGTTTCTGGTTTCCATCCTAACTCCCAGGTCTTCTCTGTTCTTTTTCCATCTTGACCACTTAGTGAATCAGTTCAACTCTACACTGTTCTCTTTTCTTGTATCTCCCCCCTCCTCATCATACTGCTGATTGTGCCCATCTAAGCCTCAGTTTGGAATCTTTTTCCATTAGACATCTTCGCTGCTACACACATGCTACTGAACAAGATGGAGAAAATCACATGTCTCTTCTGACTGAATCCACTACAAATTTATGTTATACAACTTCAGCTGGGCTCTCACTGTAGCTAGGACAGTCTTACTATATCTCCATTATCAACTCACTATCTCACTGTACATAGCAGCTCTTTCAAACCTTTTCATCGCTCTTCCATGGCTCTCCTTTTCCCCACTTTTTCAGCTGAGAACCTTGCTGCATACAATTTTCTCAGTATTTATTTTCAGTTCTAAATTCTGTCCCTCCTTCCAACTCCTCTCCTACCCATTTATATGCAAGGAGTACAATATCCATTATACATATGAAGTTGTGCAAAAATATTTCCACATTAGCCATATTGGCAGGGAGGGAGGGATGGCAAAAAAATGTTAAAAGAAACTATCTTTCAATCTGCCCTCTGAATTTACTAGTATTGTCTCTGGAGGTAGATAGCATTTTCATCATGAGTCCCATGGAACTATCCTGGATCATTTTGTTTGATCTGTTACTATGTACAGTATCATCCTAATTCTACTCATTTCACTTTACATAAGTTCATGTAAGTCTTCCCACATTTTCTTTTATTTATTTTTAGATTATGACATTCATTTCCACAAAATTTTGAGTTCCAGTTTTTCTCCCCATCTCTCCCCTCCCCCCACCCCATAATACCTTGCATTGTAATTACCCCTTCCCTCAATGTGCCCTCCCTTCTCTCACACCCCACCCTCCCCTTATCCCCATCTTCTCTCTTTTCTTGTAGGGCAAGATAGATTTCTATACCCCATTACCTGCATTTCTTATTTCCCAGTTATATGCAATAACAATTCTCAACATTCGTTTCTAACACTTTGAATTCCAACTTCTCTCCCTTCCTCCCTCCCCACCCATCCCCAATGAGAAGGCAAGCAATTCAGTACAGGCTGTATATGTGTCATTTTGCAAAAGACTTCTATAATAGTCATGTTGTGGAAGACTAACTATATTTCCCTCCATCCTACCCTGTACTCCCTTTATTCTATTCTCTCATTTGACCTTGTCCCTTCCCAAAAGTGTTAACTTCTAGTTACTCCCTTCTCCCATTTACCCTCCCTTATGTCATCCCCCTCACCCCACTTGCCCCCTTCTCCCCTACTTTCCTATAGTGTAAGATAGATTTTCATACCAAATTGAGTGAGCATATTATTCCCTCAAGCCAAATGTGAAGAGAGTAAGCTTCCCTTTTCCCCTCTCACCTCCTCCCTTTTCTCCTCCATTAAAAAAGATTTTTCTTGTCTTTTATGAGTGATAGCCTGCCCCATTCCATTTCTCCCTTTCTCCTCACAATATATTCCTCTCTCACCCCTTAATTTTATTTTTTTACAGATATCATCCCTTATGATTCAACTCAACATGTGCTCTCCGTGTGTGTGTGTGTGTGTGTGTGTGTGTGTGTGTGTAATCCCTTCACCTACCCAAATACTGAGAAGTCTCAAGAGTTAAAATATTATCTTTGCATGTAGGATTGTAAACAATTCAGCTTTAGAAATTCCTTTATGATTTCTCTTTCCTGTTTAGCTTTTCATGTTTCTCTTGATTCTTGTGTTTGAAAGTCAAATTTTCTATTCAGTTCTGATCAAGAATACTTGAAAGTCCTCTGTATCATTAAATTATCATTTTTTTCCCTTGAAGTATTCTACTCAGTTTTGCTGGGTAGGTGATTCTTAGTTTTAATCCCTTTTCCTTTGACTTCTGGAATATCCTGTTTTAAGCCCTTTAATCCCTTAATGTAGAAGCTGCCAGGTCCTGTGTTAGCCTGATTGTGTTTCCGTAATACTAGAATTGTTTCTTTCTAGCTGCTTGCAATATTTCGTCCTTGACCTAGGAATTCTGAAATTTGGCCACAATATTCCTAGGAGTTTCTCTCTTTGGGTCTCTTTCAGAAGGTGATCGATGGATTCTTTCAATATTTAGTTTGCCCTCTGGTTCTATAATATCAGGGCAGTTTTCCTTGATAATTTCATGAAAGATAATGTCTAGGCTCTTTTCTTGATCATGGCTTTCAGGGAGTCCCATAATTTTTAAATTGTCTCTTCTGGATCTATTTTCCAGTTCAGTTGTTTTTTCAATGAGATATTTCACATTATCTTCCATTTTTTCATTCTTTTGGTTTTGTTTTGTAATTACATGGTTTATCATAAAGTCATTAGCTTCTCTCAGCTCCACTCTTATTTTTAAAGAACTATTTTCTTCAATGAGCTTTTGAACCTCCTTTTCCATATGGCTGATTCTGCTTTTTAAAGCCTTCTTCTCCTCATTGGCTTTTTGGACCTCTTTTTTCCATTTCAGTTATACTATTTTTAAAGGTGTTATTTTCTTCAGCACTTTTTTGGGTCTCCTTTAGCAAGCTGTTGACTTGCTTTTCAAGCTCTTCCATGGCCTGAACCCATTGCGTATTCATTTTGGAGGTACTGAATGCAGAAACCTTGACTTCCTCTGACATTATGCATTGTTCTTCCTCATCTGAAAGGATGGAAGGAAATACCTGTTCACCAAGAAGGTAACCTTCTATGGTCTTATTTTTTTTCCCTCTTTTGGGCATTTTCCCAACCAAGTACTTGACTACTGAATCCTTTGTCAAGAGGAGGGTCCTAGTGCTCCTCCTCACCCCAGGACCATGCTCAGGGCTGAGGTTCAAATCAGCTGCTCAATTTCCCCAGGGGCTTTAGGCGGAGTGCTTCACAGAAGGAAGAAGCAGATACTGCCCTGCCACCACCGCCACTTGGGGCCAGTGCTGGGGGGGACCTTACTCCCCTCTTGCCCAGCTGGGAAAGCCCTCTCACTGACCTTTGAAGCTTTCTTTGGACCTTGTGGGTTGAGGGATCTGAGACCCTCCCTGCTGGGAATTCTGCCCCGGAAGCCTGTTCAGGTCCTATTCCTCCTTGTGCCTTGTGGCCAAGGCTGAGTTCCACTCTGCTCAGTGTCCTGTGGGAAAGACCTTTCCTTTCAGCCTTCCAGGTTACCTTTCACTGGAAATCTCTTTCACTCTGTTGTTCTGTGGTTTCTGCTGCTCTAGAATTCATTGAGAGTCATTTTTTACAGGTCTTTTATGGGCTGTAGGGGAAGAGCTAGAGTCTGTGTGTCTTTCTACTCTGCCATCTTGGCTCCACCCCTTCTTCCCACATTTTTCTGAAACTATCCACTTTATCATTTTTCACAACACAATAGCATTCCAATCATTTACCACAGCTTTTTCAGCCATTTCCCAATTAATGGATATCTCCTCCTGGGAGGAGCTCTCCACTCTCCATTTCAGAGAGGGCCCCAGGGGCAGAGGGTGTGGGTACCAGGGCTGATGTGAGTAGGATAATGAGGTTCTGAGAGACTTGATGGAGAGTGTGAAGGTGTACAGCAGGGTGGGAATTAAGTAGCAAACAGCTAAAATTAAAGACCTAAATTCCAGGGAGAATGACTCATTAGTAAACTGTAGCACCAATTCAATACTCACAGCAGTTGCTATAGATATGCAGGGTAAATGTGCAAAATATAAACTCTTTTTCTCAAAAACAAAACCAAAATATTTATTCAGATATCAGAAAGCCAATTCCACCATGGTAACAAGGAAGTTTGTACACATTACCAATAGAGGGAGGACCCCAAGCCTTCCCTTCATCAGGCCTCCCCACAAACAAGCTGTGTTAGGCAACATCCCCCTCTCACCTAAGAGTAGCTGCTCTGTCTCACCTCCACCTCACTGTCCCTCCTGCTCCACATGTTCAGCAGGCTGCTCCTACCATGGACTCTAGGCTGGGCCAAACCTCAAAGCAGGTCACGTGGACCTGTTAAGGGTCAGGAAAGATCTTCAGGTACCCTTACCATTGCATACACAAAAACTATTTAAAATGTGATTTGAACTGGAAAGACTTAGATGAGCTCACACGAAGTGGAGTGAGGAGAACCAAGAGAGTGGTGTACACAGTAGCAATAACATTGTGCAGTGACCAGCTTTGGTAGCCTTGGCTCTTCTCAGCCCTGCACTGATCTATGACAGCTCCAAAAGGCTCATGATGGAAAGTGCTGTCCACATCCAGAGGGAGAGCTGTGGAGTCTGAATGCAGATCCAAGCTATACTGTTGGCTTTTTTTGTTCTTTGTTTCTTGTAGTTTTTCCCTTTTGTTCTTATTCTTCTTTCACAACATGACTAATAGAAATGTGTTTAATATGTTTGTACATGTATAAACTATATCAGATTTCACACTGTCTTAGGAAGGGGGGAAGAAAAAGAAGGGTGGAAATTTAGAACTCAAAAGTTTATAAAGATGCATGTTGAAAACTAAAAATAAATTAATCATTTTTTTTAAAAAGTAAAGAAATTAGGTTTGGCTGTGGTCCAAACTATGGTCCTCATGCCATACACCAAGATAAGCTTTAAGTTGGATACATTGAGCTATATATAAAAAGTCATATCATAAACAGTTTAGAGGAGCAAGAAGGACACTGGCTTTTGGATATATGCTAGCAATAGAAAGGAACCTGCCAAATTAAATGGACAATATTGATTATTATAAAATTTTAAATTTTTGAACAATCCTAATGTAGTAAAAAGTAGAAGTAAACAGGTAACTGGGGAAAAAGCACCTTAAGAGTTTCTGTGATCAATATCTCATTTCCATTAGGATCTGATTTAAATTTTCTTTGTATTTATGTAGTATTTCATTTTTCATATTTCATACATGGAAAAAGTTTTTAACATTTGTTTTTAAAACTTGGATTTCCATGTTCTCCCTTCTTCCCTCACCACCTCCACACACCCCTACTCCCATTGAGAAGGCAAGCAATTCCATATAGGTTATATTTGTGTAGTCATACAAAAAATATCCATAGTAGTCACATTACGACAGAATGCATAGGCAAAAAAAAAAAACTCAAGAAAAGTAAAGTAAAAAAAAAAACAAAAGTTGCTTCAATCTGTATTCAGACTCCATCAGTTCTTTCTCTGGGGATGGATAGCATTTTTATTCCTAAAGCCTTTAGAGTTGTCATGGATCATTGTATTGCTGAGAATAGCTATCATTCACAGCTGATCATCATATAATATTTCTGATAGTCTACATTTCACTTTGCATAAACCCATGTAAGTCTTTCTAGGTTTTCCTGAGAGCATCCTGCTCATCATTTCCTATAGTAGAATAGTATTCCATCCAAATTACATAGCAAGTCTTATTCAGCTATTCCCCATTTGATGTGCATCCCCCCAATTTCCAGTTCTTTACCCCCAGAAAAGAGCTGCTATAAATATTTTTGTACGTATAGGTCCTTTTCCTTTTTTTTTTTTAGCTCTTTTGGGATACAGACCTAGGAGTGGTATTGCTTTGTCAAAGGGAGTGCATGGTCATATAGCTCTCTGATTCAGATTTTTAAGACTGCATCATTCTCCATTAGATAAATGGTCAGAACATATGACTAGGCAATTTTTAAGGGATGAGGTCGAAGCTATTAGTTACCCCGTGAAAAATGTTCTAAATCATTAGTGAAGTAAAAATGCAAATTAAAGCAACTTTGAGACCCTACCTTACAGTAATTCTTACTTCTAAATGACTGGCAAAAGTGACAAAAGTGGAAAATGAAGAATGCTGGAGAGAAAATAGGTATACTAGTACACTGTTGGTAGAGTTGTGATTTGATCCAGCCATTCTGGAAGTCAAGTTTCCACTATTCCCAGAACGTTATCAAGCTTATATCTTTGACCCTGGTATAGCACTTCTAGGCTTATATCCCAAAGAAATCGAAGGAAAAGGAAAAAGGACCCATATTTATAATAATATTGATCACTTTGCTATTCGTGGTTGCCAAAGATTGGTAAATGGACAGTTAGTTAATAAACAGATCATGGCATTTGACTAATAGAATGTGAGAAATAATAAAAATGGACAATTCAGAGGGAACTGGAAAGATCTTTGTGAACTGATACTGTGAAGTGACCAGAATAAGTGGAACAATTTATGTAATGATAACGTTGTAGAGAAAAACAGCTTTGAAACTTTTTAAAACTGATCAATCCTAGGAGTCCAGGTGAAGAAAATCAAATACTTCCTGACAGATGATAGACTTAAAATGCAGGAAGAGATATATTTTTGGACATGGCTATGTATTGATGACTTATTTTTTTATTTTGTTTGCTCAAAGAGGGAGGTGGCTAGTGGGAGAGACATCGAATTTTTAAAATTTTATTATTTATTTTTTAACATTTTTTTGAGCTCCATATTCTTTCTCTCCTTTCAGCTTTCCCCCCCAACCATTAAAAAGGCAAGCAATGATACCCATTATTATATGTGAACTCATGCAAAACATTTCCATATTAGCCATTTAGCAAAAAAGCAAGAAAATTAAAGAAAATGAAAAACAGTTTGCTTCAGTCTGCACTCTGAGTTCATCAATTCTCACTCTGGAGGTAGATAACACTTTCCATCATAAGTCTTTTGGATTTTTCGTGGATCGTATTATTGATTACAGTAGCTAAGATTTTCACAGTTGGTCATTTTTACAATATTACCATCACTGTTTATAATATTTTCCTGGCTCTCCTCACTTCACCTTTCATCACTTCATAAGACTTCCCAGGTTTTTCTGAAACTGTCCTGCTTAGTCATCTCTTACAGCACAGTAGTATTCCACCACACTAAGGCGCACAGTGAATAGCATTCCAGTCCTGGAATCAAGAAGACTCATCTTCCTGAATTCAAATGTGACCTCAGACACTTACTAGCTGTATGACCATGGGCAAACCACTTAACCCTGTTTGCTTCAGTTTCCTCATCTGTAAAATGAGTTGGAGAAGGAAATGGCAAATCACTCCAGTATATTTGCCAAGAAAACCCCAAATGGGATCACAGAATTGTCGGACACAACTGAAAAATGACAACACATATTCCATCACAATCTTAAACCAATTTATTCAGCCATTTCCCAATTGATGAACACCCCCTCAGTTTCCAATTCTTTGCCACCACAAAAAGAGCTACTATAAATGTACATATAGGTCATTCTACTTTTTCATTGATCTTATTGGAATACAGTCCTACTAGGAATATTACTGGATCAAAGGGTATGCCCTGTGGGTATAGTTCTAAATTATTCTCTAGAATGATTGGACAGATTAATTTTTTTAAGTTCTGGTTAGTTGAAAAAATATATTTTTACGTTAAAGGAAAGGACATCTACAAAACAGTAAAACAAACAAAGATTCTCCCCAGCTCTGTGCTTTTCATAAACTAGTCTGTTAAAGACTCTTTTTTATCCTCTTACGCTCAGTTTTACAGGGTATTATTCCTAGTTGTAGACTTCTATCTTTTGTTTCTAATTCTATATTCTAAAACCTTCTCTACTTTGTAGTAGTAGCAGCATAGTCTTCTGTGATCCTTACGTAACTTGAACCCTTTCTTTTTGATTTCTTGCAGTATTTTTTCTTCAATCTGGAAGCTGTTTTGTTCAAGACACCAAGGCATTTTTAATTTGAGGTTTCCTTTAGCTGGCCAGTATATTCTATTTTTTTCTTTCCATATTTTCTGGTTCTAATAGATCTAGGCAACTTTCTCTTAATGATTTCTTAAAATATCGTATCCAGAGTTTGGGGTTTGTTTTGTTTACAGTCTTCAGGGAGTCTTATTAATCTTCAGGTCTCTCTCTTTGACCAGCTTCCCAGTTTTTTTTGTTTTGGTTTGGTTTTTTTTTGCTATCAGATCCATTTTTTTCCCAGTGTCTTGACTTTATTCTAATATTTCTCGTTCTTTTATGGTTTCAATGAATTTCATTTGTCCCATTCTATTTTTTATGAGAGCTACTTGTATAAGGTATGCCTCATTCTGTTTATTGTCCTTCTAATATTTTTTTCCTCTAGAGTTCTTATGTCATTTTGAATTTCCTTTTTAATCCCTTATTTCTTCTAAACATTCAACTAGTCCTTGTCACTGAATCATTTTTTCTCTGAGACTGCTCAATCGGTGGCATTAATGCCCTTCTTCTGCATTTATTTACGCTTCTTTACACGTTATCCTTACATGGGTAGTCCCTGCATGGTCCTGTCTCTTTTGTAATCTGGGTGCTGCTACTACCGCTGCTTTGTGTGTAGTGGTTAAGACTATGCTTTAGTAACCCCATGTTCCGTCTGTTTATTGATGGCTTGGCTCGAGGTTTTATCCTCAACCCACTTTGTCTCCCAGTCATTACACAGTCCTCAACTAGAAACATCCCTCTCTGTATGGGGCCTTGCCATTTGTCAACTGAGTAATGTCAGATGCACTGCTAGAAGGTCCCCTAAAAGACTCCCCCCTACTAGTTATGCTGCCTGGAAGCTTTGCTGATCCTGGCTCTTGCATAGTGCTGAGTATTTTACTGGCCCATCTCCTTGTTGTACTCTGATGTAGACCCCCTGTACATTGTGTTTGCCCATGCAGGACTCCTGAATGCTCTTCTGGCCTTTCTCATGTGGTTGTCCAGGCACCACAGGTGCCTCTGTGTCTTTCAATTGTTTCTACTTACCAGGCCCACAGTCCTCTGGCAGTCCTATGTAGTCCTGAACTAGATAAAGGAGATTGTCTCTCCTTGATTTTCTTTGGTCATTATTCCTTAAATTTCATTTTTAGAACTTTGTTGCAGGGTTTATAGGAGAGGTGGGCTCCTCTCAGACCTTCCATGTTGACTTTTAGTATTTCAGCCATTTATGATATGGCTCCCGTCCATCTTCCCAGACAGCTTACACATCATCTCCTTCTTGTAGAAACTTGCCTGGCTGCTGTTTCCTCTGTGTATTTCCTCTCCGCCTTTGCACCAGTGTACGCTGTCTCCTTGTTTCCACCTCTCAGAATGCCCAGTTCCCTACAAGTCTCAGCCAAAATGGTACCTTTTCTAGACGCATGTCCCCATACTCTGTCCCTGGTGATTTTCTCCTCCTTCACCCTCTCCTTGCACTCAGTCACTTGTATGTGTGCTGTATTTCTTCAGGTGAGCACTCCCTATTCTCCTGGTGTGTGTGAACGTCCTTTGAGACCAGAGACCATTTAATTTTCGTATATTCTCTCTTCAACGTGTAGTGTGTAGCAGTTGTTTAAAAATGATTGTTGATTGATTTTTAAATTTCTTCCTATTCCTTTTCTCTAGTCTTTGAAATCTTTACTACAATTCATGTCGTATCATAATGTCTAGCCTTTTCTGATTATCATGAATTGTAAAGATTACATGGTAGCTTCTTTCCAAGGTTCCAGATATTTCTATTTCAACAGCTTGTTTCTTATTGGTCAGCACAGTTACACAATAGCATTTTGCTTTATTGGTCCCTCCACTTCTCAGTGGTGACATTATCATGTAAGCAGATTAAGAATTTATTAGTTGCCCTGCTTTAAAAAAGTAAAATAACTTTTTTTCTTAAAAACGTTTATGGGTGGTTGAAGTTTACTATCACTACCATATCATTCCTCCCCACTAGCTTTGTGATCCTTCCTGCCAGCTTCTAGAAATCATCATATATTTCTTCCTTTTTGTCAAGTACCTATAATGTAGTTCTACTATTGTCGCATATGTTTTTCTCCCTCTATTTTTCCTCACCCAAATACTCCCTATATTCTGCCCACTTTCCTGCTCAAGTGTAATTCATGAATTTGTCCACCAGAGTATGTATGTTTTGGACTCACTTGTGACTCACTTGTGACTCAGTTGCCTCCTTTAATTAATTTGTGCCTTTTGAATTATGTTACCGTTTGATTGCCATAGTGTTTTCATTGAAAAGCAGCATAGTGGAAAAAGGAGTAACCTCAGAGTCAGTAGGGTAGAGTTACGTATGTGACTACGGCAAATAATTTTAACACCCCCCCCCCCCCGTTAGTCTCAATTTCCTTATCTGTACAGAAAGAAGAAAAATTGGAAATGGGTAATGCCTTGCTCTGTAGCAGACAATGAATGTATCTAGTTTTTTGCTTTTGTTTTTTTAATCAAATACTTGTACAATTTCCAATGTAAATTAAATATGAATTATTCTGGATTTAGTCTCACTATTCTCAGTTATGGTTAGAATACTTGATGGTTTATTATTTTAAATTTACTTAGAAACACTGTAAATTTAGTTTAAAATTAATTTTACTTAAATTATTCCTTGAAATACCAATATTAAATATGATTGCCTACTTTAAAATTTAATACAATTGATGAAATTTTGTGTGTGTATCTATCCTATATTACTGAACAATTGTTTTCCTGGAATTTAATGTAGTTTTTAGGACTCACTCTACTTTTATTACAATGGTACTGTCTAAACATGCACGTGATCAGTACGGAGATTCTTCCT